>NC_056734.1:233566135-233703635 GCF_019279795.1 Protopterus annectens | reverse complement strand
GATCCCCACTCTGACATCTATGCATGTGTCCTATGACTCCCCACTTATTTGGCTAACCACATATACTGCAGTGGTAGTTGTCAATTAGGGTGGTACTGCATGATGTGGGTAGGGCAGTACTGGGGATACACATCTTGTTGTCCCACAGAGCTGTCAGTTGTCTGTTCTATCCCAGTTAGCCACGCCATTCCCTTACATACTTGATCAATACCATAGATATGTTATCCACTCCATTAGTTTCATTTTTTACAGAGGCTGGCTTACCTTGTGGCTGAATCTGTTGTGAGGGTGGTGCTTGAGGGCTGACTATGTCAGATGCACACAGTACACTGCCTATACATGGTCAGGTATAGGTGGTGCGATATTTGGCATCCATTTTACTGTGTGTATGAGTCAGACAGAGCGAGATTAGTCTCTGGGGCCCTACAGTATCAGCGTATATGCTTTGAGTTGCCTCTTTGCCAAGGCCAGGGCATACTAGGAATGCCACCGTCTGCCTACAGGGGCAGGCTCAGAATGTTCCTCCTCTGAGTCCCTCTGTGCCTGTGGAGGCCTTGGCAGTGGTGGGGGGCTGTGTGGCCCTTCTCCATTTTATTCCTGCTGCAGCTGTTTCCACAGGATCATATTGTGTAGCATGGCATATACTATGACCATGTGTGCACATGTGGCTGGAGAGTACTGCAAGACTCTACCGGATATGTCAAGGCAGTGGAACCATGACTTGAGCATCCAAAACACATGCTATATAATGATCCTGGTTTGTGCGTGTGCCTCATTATGGCATTCGTGTGTGGGTGTGTGTGCATTTCTGATGGGTGTCATCATCCACGGCTCCAGTGCATAGCCAGCATCCCCCACTAAACAGCCATATGGGATGTCCCCCCTCTCAAACCACTGATACAGCTGTGAGGAATACCAGATGTGGAGGTCGTGATAGCTTCCAGGGCAGCCAGCACACACATTCATGATAATGCCTTGGACATCGCACATGACCTGGCAGTTGATGGAGTGGAACCCCTTGTGGTTTATGTAGACCCTACCCTGGTAATTAGGTGGTGCTTTGATGTGGATGTGCACGCAGTCTATGGCACCCAGTACCTCTGGGTAGTCTGACACATAGTGGAAGAGATGCATATTGCGGTCTTCTCCTTATGGGTTGTGGGGAATTTAATGTGCTCCTCGACATGTGGTCGAATGGTATACAGGAACTGGTGGAGTATCCTGGATGCAGATGCCTGTGAGACCCCCATGATATCCTCAGTTGGTCTTTGGAAAGTACCTGTAGCTAGTATTCTTAGAGTTACACATACCTTGGTATCCACTGGGGTGGGTTCCCCTTTGTTTGTTCTGGATGTGAGGCGAGGCTGGCACAGCTCCACAGTTTGCTGCAGTATGTCCCTGTCCACCTTGTAGCACTCTACTATCTCCAGATCATGTAGCCCCTGGTAGGTTACCCTGGGCCTGAACACTCTTCTCCTCCTCCTCATAAGTCTGGGGCAGTCATCAGCATTGTCCTCTTCACCACCCTCAGCCTCTTGCACATACTGATGTAAGAGGGCTACAGCAGCCCCTAACATTTTGTTAGTCTTGTCAGGTAAAATTTCCCCATCTGTGTACACCGGTGGTGTGGAGTTTGTGGGAAAAAACAGACTGAAATGTGTTTGCATAGTTTATAGCGGTGTGCTGCAGATGCTGACTGTGTAATTGGCTGAGTATGATACATTCCAACGGCCAGCTCTATTACTTGTATTTGAGTGCATCTATTCTGCTATTTCCCTTTTTTTCTTGTTCCACTTGCCATTTGCTGTATTTTTTATTTTTGTGGTTTAAATCCCAGTGCACACCATGCACACACATTTTGGCAAGGTAAACGAGGCTATACAGCCTTGTGTTTTTTTTTTGTTTGTTTAAGTCTCAGTGTGCACCGCACAAATCTGTTTAGCTAAGTTAAATGTGTTTTAGCAGAAATTTCCCTCCCTGGATGCAAACATGCGCTTCATTTCATGGTGTAAGACTTTACAGCCTCAGACACACCCCCTTCCTTAGCTGTGCTTAGCTAAGTAAAAACCCAGCCAACAGAGCTCCAATGTGCTTACAGCAAGCATAACACACCCCCTTTTCATGTTAGTTGCTCCTCCTGCCTACCCTACATGATCCTGTTCTAGCACCTACATGGTTAGGTGCATGTTTTGGACTTGGAATATTTTGTGATTCAGTAAATTTCCCCTCATTTGCATACCTCACTGTCTTAGCCCATAGATACTGCATTGAAGCAGAGCCTTTCCCCATGACAACCACTGTCCCCTGGTATTGTTTTGATTCTGCATGCCATAGACTATAATGGCAAAATGCAGATTTTCTTTAAACTTGGGTTTTCACATTTTTTTATGTTTGGTGCTATGGTGTTTGCGCACCACTGCGCTATGCTTAAACGGCTGAGATCGGCCACAAAAAAAAATATTTTATATTAAAATTAAACATTTAATCATGCCAATGGCCATATATGTGTCCATTGCATGCCTACAGATGTGAACACATGCTTTTATTTGTGCTGTCATGCCTCTGTTTTCTTTTTTGCAGGAATGTGTTCAGTTAGTAACTGAACACATTTCTGCACTGACACTGTTCCTGCATGGAGACCTGGCTGCTTCCTGAATTGCTTATTCACCTTATTTGCACTGTGTTCACCAGCAAATGATGTGATTAGCATGCCTCATGATCTTTCACACAAGAACAGTGTAGACAGGCTCATGCATGTCAGATCAGCATTTTGCTGTATCGTTCGGTGGCCGAACTCCATGCAGGAGCTGCTACACTGCTCCTGCATGGAGTTTTAGCTTTCATGAATCCCAGGGACTGTCTTACAGATATATATCTCCTGTTAAACATGTCCATTTACTCCCATTACCCCACCCCTCCAACTGTATAATGCATTATCCTGTCAGCTGCATTATTTCACAGAGTATAGGTCACCTATCAAAGAGCTGCAAAATGTATATCCAAAACTCCATGAGACCACCACTATGCTTAGCTTCCTATCATAAGCTACCCTTAGTGAACTTAATAGTCTTAGGATTTCTGTCCTACGTTTTAGTAAACAGACCAGTCACACACTCTCACTACCCAATAAACTTCCTCCCTCCCTCCCTCCCTCCCTCCCTATCCAATAATCTTAGGTGGTATCATACAAGGATAACCAGGCTCAGTAAGCAACTTCTGTATCCCCTCAACTACAATCAGCAACATGATATATAGAAAACATATTCTCAAATGCCTGATGACAAATATAATGACTAAAGCCACACTTTTAGGACAGTAGTCTGTTAAGTCACAGTATAACTGTAATAACACAATGATTACATGAGTGAGCAACATTCTCCCTATAACACTGTGATGTGTGTTTCTTCAGTTCTTACATCTTTAATTCACTGGAGCAGCTTTAGCTATGAAATTATATCCTGAGCCGGATTCATTGCACCACTGCAACCTACATCATGATAAGCCAGAGCCATTAGAAACAGCACAGTGACTAAGATAAATAAATAAATAAGCAAAAGCTGGCAGAGGTGAGGAAACTCTGAAACATGCTTCAAAAATTCACAGCTTCATTTAATGTACCTCCGCCTAGAGTGCAATTACTTTTATTTATTTTATTTAAACCCTGTTGATGGACACTAGGCCAACAGAATCTTTTCAGTGAAGTAAAATAAAAAAACAACCAGTGAATTCAGATACAAAAAATGTGTATTCTCCTGGTACCTTGGCCATTCACCTTCAAGGGATATATAATATAAAAACCCAGCTCTTTAAATAGTTGGATGACAACTGAATAATTGCCTTCTGTTATTTCATTAAACAAAACTCCCACCAATATTAAAGACACATGACATTAATACAAAAATAAAGCAAAGTGAGTGCAAAATTTATACCACACCACCAACAACCCACATACAATTAGCAAAAATACTCAAGATTAGTCACACTCTCTCACTGCCCAATAAACTCACTCAGCATCAAATATCAGTATCAAAAATTAAACAAAACTTCTTGATCGAGACCCCTAGGGGAAAGAGTACCATAATTAAATATAAAAGTTGTTTCCAATTGATTTAATTTCCATTAAAAATCCCCTCCCCCACAGGTTGTGCCAAAACACTAAAAAACAAAGAATCTCCATCATCCAAATGCATACTGTGGAAGTGATGGGCAGCCGGGCTATCCAGCCTTCCATTTCTAATATCTGCTAAATGCTCCAATATTTGGGTTTTGCCTCTTTTCAGGGAAGACCAAGGGTGGTATTCATACTGACTAGGGAAATATGGCCAATGCAGAGAATGCTCTCTAGTCTTTTCAAGCATGAGGTGGCACTAGAGGGTTTCAGTAGTTCTTAGAGAATTCCAAGATGCAGAAAGGAGTAAACATTGTTGCTGGAGAACTTTAGAGAGAGAAGTGGCACAGTGAAACAGTGGATGACATTGTCACCTCACAGTAAGATGTTCCCCAGTTCAATTCTCATCTGGAGTGGTTCTGTGCAGAGTCTGCATGTCCTCCCTGTGTTCACATTGGTTTCCTCCAGGTGCTCCAGTTTCCTCCCACATTCCACAGACTAGCAATAGGTGTATTGAACAGTCAAAATTGGCTAAAAGCATGAGGGTGCATGTGAATGTGTGGTGCAGAAGAACTACTGTGACAGGGCTAGCTACCCGATGGTGTAAACCTTTGCTATAGAACACCACTGTTGAGGTGAAGCCCCAACCTCATGTGCAAAAAGGGGAAAAAGTGGTTGTGGATGGATGGATGGATGGATGGATGGATGGATGGATGGATGGATGGATGGAGGATGGATGGATGGATGGATGGATGGATGGATGGATGGATGGATGGAATCAGAGAAAGATAAATCCTAGTTATAGAGCTGAAGAACAAATGTTTGCACATAGAGGTGTAGTATAATTTAATGAAGGAAGGAAGGAGAACCAGATGAAGCATTGATGGAGTTGGAGTGCAGTAATGTATTGAGTGTTATAGCAGGACTCAGCTAATGGAGCTAATAACATGGTGGAGAAGCAAATTACAGAGGCTGAAAGCACAAAGGCATATTTGGCTGATGGACTAAATGTCTCTGCACTTGAGTACTGTGAAGACAGAAATGAAGCAAAGAAAAAAAATATGCAAGTGTTGTAAGTCAAGGACAAAGAAGCAGAACAAGGTGTTTGACAGGAACAAATGGGCAGCAGCTTCAGAAAAAAAATAGTAAGAATAAGAAGTAAAATCAGTGCTACTATTGAAAGCTATGACATTATAAACAATTGCCATTCAGATTTATTTTAAGAGACATAAGAACTTTGGTATATTTTGGGGTCAAAGGAATTCTAAGAAATAACTTTTGAAATGTTTTCAGGTACAAAAACATTTATGGGTAAAATAGAAAAAAAAATAACATACTGCCTTGGAAAGACTATTTTTCAGAGCTTTGGCTTTCAATTAAAAAGAAAACTATGCAATTGATAAATTTAGAAATGAAGGAATTTGAACTTAAAACTTTTTTATGGCATAATGTGATAACACGCACAACATAAAAAATATATGATTACAGAAATGTAATGATAGGGGAAAGGGATGTGTGGGTTACACTGGATATGCATGATAGAAAATTATAACATATTTCAAATAATATAACAATGAATGGGAAAGGAGTAACTGATAAGTATTGGGGCTAGCTCATGGTCTGCTTCTGTTGTGGGGATGAAAAACATTTGGTTCAAGAATATACAGAAATATGTGGGCAATTTGAAGATAAAAGTTATGCTGTTTGGAACTGTAAACATTGTTGGTTTGAGTGTAAAGTAAGAAAAAATGTACAAAAAATATTTTGGGGGGCAATATGAGAAATCAGTATTAAAGATGAAAGTAAAATGTCTGATGTAAGTGAGGAAGAATGTGACAGAAATGTGATTCGAGTTAAAAGACAGCAAGGAGAAGTAATAATAGTAGAAGAGATTCAGATGTAAACTAAACATAAGTATAATGGGTTAGCAAGTGAAAAAGTGGAAGATCGTGACTCAGAAACATGGAAAGAACAAGAACAGAAAACATTTAAATCTATTGGAGGGAGTGTGAGAAGGAGGGGGAAAAAGAACAGGAGGGAGGAAAAGATGCAAAAAGGGAAAGTGGTGATTTAAGTATTCTGTGACTAAATGTGAATAGTATACGAAAAGAAGTTAGGGGGTTAATGGGTGTTGAATGGTACAAGAAGAAAAATGAATGTATTATGTTTACTAGATACAAAATGTGTTACACAAGAAAAACAAAACAAGACAAAAAAATGAAGTTGTATGGGGAAAAAGATTATATGGCCAGTAGGATATGGAAAATGCTTGGTTATAGGGGTGTTCACAAGAGAATATTAAAGTAAAAATATTAGGTTCATAGGTTCATAGGTTCATAGGTTCATACTAGGCTATCTGCCCTAGGGCATTTATAAGCCTAGCCAGAGTGTGTTTGGCTTTCGCCACCCATTTTAAATTAATTTTGCTATGCCTTTTTTTGAGGTTAGTATACTGTGCCTCTGTCTAACAGTGACACAGAAGTGATAGCCGAGGTAAACCTACGATCTCCCATCCACTCATCAAGATTCCTCTTGAAGAGAGTCAATGTGGGACTCTGCCTAACCTGGACTGGGATTTTATTCCAGAGTGAAGGGAGCCTCTGGGTTATGAATCTGTCCCTCCAGCATGTCCTATTTATTTCAGTGCTGAGGTTCAAGTCTCTTGAGTGCATAGCTCGATGGGATTTGGATTTTCTGAGGTGCAGCATGTCCATTAATTCCGGGTTGGACATGGCTTTATACGTCAGGCACAGATCGCCTCTGAGCAGGCGGTATGCCACTGAGTAGAGCTGGAGTTTCTTTAACTGGGCAGCATATGGCATCTGTTTGAGCCCTTTGATCCTCTTGGTGAGGTACTTTTGGGGTCTTTCCAGTTGCTGCAGGTGTCTGGTAAAGTACATCCCAAAAGGGGCATTGTACTCAATTATGGGCCTGATGAGGGATGAGTAAAGAGGCACGATGACCTCCCTGATCTAGATGTGAATCCCTTCATGATTAGGTGGGCTATATAAAATGTTTCTCTAACCACTTTGGCCACGTGGTTGTCAAATGAGAGATTGCTATCAACTTGGGTCCCCAGGTCCCTAATGACTTCTTCTGTACTTAATGGATTACCACCTATGTGGTAATTTGTGGGCACTTTGTTTTTGCCAAAGGGGATGACTATACACTTTTTGGCGTTTAGCTTGAGGCCATGGCTTTGGCACCAGTTGTCTGTTTCTATGAGGCCCTTTTGGAGGATGCTTGTGTCGGCTGGAGAGTTGATTATGGCACCCAGTTTGCAGTCATCTGCGAACTTGGTCAGCCACAGTCCTTCCGTGTTGGCCTTTACCACCGAGAAATATATACCAAACAAGAGAGGTCCCAGGACTGAGCCTTGTGGGACACCACTTGTAACAGGTTTGGAGTCTGACATGGCTCCATCAATTCTAACCATGTGGGTTCTGTCCTTGAGCCAGTTTGCAACCCATCTAGTGACATAGGGGTTTATATTTAAGCTGGTGAGCTTATCTAGAATGCCCGAGTGGGGTATTGTATCGAAGGCTTTTGCGAGGTCCAGGTAGGCTGTGTGGACCACCTTCCCCTCGTCAATGGCCTTGGTGACTGTTTCAAAGAAATCGACCAGGTTTAAGAGGCAGGATCTGCCCTTAACAAAACCAAACTCGGTAGGATCCCGTGTCTGTAGGTCCCCAATATCTTTATTTATGAGGTCCATGATGATCCTTTCCATAGCTTTGCAGACCAAGCTAGTCAGGCTTATGGGGCGATAGTTTCCAGGATAAGTTGAGGCACCACCTTTGTGGAGAGGGACCACTGTTGCTGTACGCCACTCTTTGGGTACATATCCTGTAGTAAGGCTAAGACTGAACAGTAGTTTTATGTTTGGGTTTAGCTCTTCTTGGAGTTCATGTAGGACAGCCGGGACAGCATCTGGTCCCATTGATGCTGTGTTTTTGCTTTGGAGAGGGGCTCTTATCTGAGCATCTGAGATGTCAGGAGGGCAGCACTCTGTTGGGATAGATATTTGCCCTTTTGGTGGGGAGAGGGGGGAGAAGTTTGCACTGAACCTGTCATCTAGGATGTTGGCAATGTCTGTGGGCTCGGTGTATTTTTTGTCATTTTAGACTAATTCTGAGCATATCTGGGAATTCCCACCCAGGTTCCTAACATAACTAAAGAAAGCCTTGTGATTATCCTTAGTGTCCTGTGCAATTTTTCTCTCAAAGCTGGCCTTAGACGATTTTATGAGTGCCCGTAGTTTTGGGATTTTGCTCTATCATATAGTAGCTTCCTCCTTCTATTGTATAGTTTGTTTATGGCTGGGGTCCACCAGATAGGACATCTGCCTTTGGAGGATTGGGTCTTGGTTTTACTTGGGATTGCATGATCCATGCATTCCTGAAGGTGTTCATAGAATGCATTTATAAAGGATTCTGCGGTCTGGGCCGTATTTTCCACAGGCCCGGGGGCTTTGAAGGATTTTGCCTCAGTTTTGAGGCATGTGAAATTTGCTTTAGAGAAGTTTTTCACTGTGGTTTTCTGGGCAGGGGGTGGGGTCGGGATGTGAATATCCAGTGAGATTAGTTTATGGTCTGATCTTACCAGTGAGGGATACACTTCTGGTCTGGAGCATAGTGTCCCATGTTGGTGATGATCAGGTCCAGTATATTTTCCCCTCTTGTGGGAGTGGTAACAAGTTGTTCCATAGCATTTGAGTTTATAAATTCTAGGAACCTTTGGGCTAGTGTGTTGGAGCTAGAGTAATGCTCTCAGTCTATGTTTGGGTAGTTGAAGTCGCCCAATATAATGGTGTTTGGAGAGACCTTCATATTTTCCAGTATTCTCAGGAAGGCCAAGTGGGGTTCCTGTGTTTGGGAGGGTGGTCTGTAGCAGGCTATAAACTGGAAGGCAGTTTTACCCACAGTTAGTTGCACATGGATAGTCTCTGATGCTTCGTGCTGTGCCACCAACCTGGAGGTGTGGGTATCTTTGAGGAATATTGATACTCCCCTCCTTTTGTGGTTCGGTCCAAGTTTTGGGGCCGAAAAGTATGGTATGAGGTATAACCTGGTAGTGCTGGGGTGCTCTCGGGAGCCTTGAACCAGGTTTCTGTTACTGCACAGATATCAATGTTCTCCATGCTAAGGAGAGTTTCGAGTGCGTGCATCTTGAGGTTTAGACTTCTGGCGTTGAGTAGCATTACTCTTAGTTTCTTATCCCTTGTGATACCTATAGAGGTGGGTTAGTCTTTTGAGCCTTGCCTAAAAAAGGCACTATGGGGGTAGCAAGAGCCTTTGCCAATATCTGAAAGCCCAGGGGTGACAGGTGCAAGCCGTCCCTAGTGAAGCATCGTGGCTTGTCGAGCATGTCATCCCAGGCTGACAGGCATTGGATCCCCTTTGAATGACACCAACACTTAAGCCAATTGTTGAAATTGATCATCTTGTCTTCATATTGTGGCATCATTTTTGGTGAGGGTAAGATGCTACTCAAGGTCAGGGTCATACCAGCCTGGGCTACATGCTCAGAGAGCTCCTCTATGTCTCTTTTCATGTAGTCCAGGGAGGTACGTCTCAGGTCATTCACACCAGCATGGACAATGACTGAGTCATATTTGTACTTGCCTTGGAGTGACCTGAGTGCTTGTGTTATGTGGCGGATCCTAGCGCCCGACAGGCAGCTCACCGTGACCTTCTCCTTGTTCAGCCTGGTGAGCGGGACGTCAGTGTGCCTTACGATAGAGTCACCTATTACAAGTGTATCAGGTGTGTTGTTTAGCCTTAAGGGCTGTGACTGTTTGGCACACTGGCTTTGTGAGCTATGTGCTGCATGTGTTTTGTTTTGGGGTAGCGGTTGCTTGGGTGTCTGCTTTGGAGGTCTCTGCTGCTTAGGCAGATTTTTATTTAGAGCCTCCGAGTATGTTTTTGTGTGTTTATGTGTTTGGTTTGTTGTCATGGTAGGTCTATGTGAGACTGGAATTGTAGTGAGTGTGGTTTCCTTCTCCTCCTGACTGGTTACGCCAGTACTGAGTTGAGAGAGCTTAGCCTCCAGTTTGGCTATATGGTTGCATCTCTCACATGTGTTGGAATTTGTTTGGAGGAGGAGAGTGTTGTCTGTGTACATGAGGCAGTTGTAACATTGCTTCAAGATTCCCATATTCACCAGCTGGACCAGAGAGGAGATTCACAACTGACCTTTGGACATGCTAGAATAGTATTGGGAATTCCTTTATAATTGAAAAAAAGGGCCAATGGGGAACAAGGTACTCAAGGGGAGTTTGTGAGGGTGTAGTGCTTTTAATTTTTTAGAGCTGACTTATATAATTGCTTTAATGAGCAAGTGCCAGGTAACTTAAATGCAATGTGTTACAGGTAACTTAAATGCAAAAATGACAAACAGTAACTTTCTTTTAAGTGAAACAAGGAAATAAGTACAGTAAGCAATGCAGATATCACTAGGGATCCACAGAAGTGCTAAAAGGCCGCGTTTTAGGTGGAATTAGCGTTTCTGGGAAATAAACAAACAACAAGCATACAAATAAAGCTAGGTTCAGCAGGCCTGGATCTAGTCTATGCTACAGCAAACAAGGTGTACCAATTTCAGTAAGAAACAGTTATAATATGCAGGCACTATAAGCCTCTAACCAGAAATTACCTGCTCAGAAGGGCAGAGTCCAGCCTCTCCTCCCACAAGAGTGCAGACCACAATCCTTCTTAACATAAAATAACTGGCCTGAAGCCCAAGTGCTTAAACCAGAACTAATACACTTTTAGAATAACAGACACTGAGCTCTCAATCAGCAGTTCCCAACTTAGAAGGATGTAAGCTACCTGTCCTGCCACCACAGTGCAGGCCACAAACCTTCCTAATGTAAAACAACTGGTCTGAAGCCCAAGTGCTTAATCCAAAAGACTTAGAAATGATAGCTACACTTTAATCAAGTTACTACCAGCAGTAATAAATACAACTGAATACTTTAAAGAATGCCTGGATTAGTGCTCAAGTTATACAAACAAAGCTAGATTCAGCAGGCCTGGATCTAGTCTATGCTACAGCAAATGAGGTGTACCAATTTCAGTAAGAAGCAGTTCAAATATGCAGGCACTATAAGCTTTAACAAGAAATTCCCAGCTCAGAAGGACAGAGTCCAGCCTCTCCTCCCACAAGAGTGCAGAACATGAACCCTCTTAATGTAAAATAACTGGCCTCAAGCCCAAGTGCTTAAACCAGAATTAATACACTTTTAGAATAACAGACACTGAGCCCTCAATCAGCAGTTTCCAACTTAGAAGGATGTAAGCTACCTGTTCTGCCACTACAGTGCAGACCACAAACCTTCCTAATGTAAAACTGGTCTGAAGCCCAGGTGCTTAAACTAAAAGGCTTACAATGAGTTACACCAAGCAGTAATAAATACAATTGAGTACTTTTAAGATGACGCAAAAGCAAAATAAAGTATGAAAAAACACAAATACAGTAAAAGCAGATAATTTTTTTTTTTTTTGAAAGAGAGAAAGGAGTAGCAGAAACTAAGCTGATTGGCCTTCTCAAATGCTCTCCCTGTACTGGGTAGAATGAGGTAATGACACTAGACTGGGAGGAGGGTCCCAGATCAAATTTACACTAGGGGCGGGCAACTGCAAAGCCACCAACTATAAAAACACTATACCAACAGGGAGCGAGGGTGGAAAACAAACAGCAGAAATGTTACTCACAGATGAAAAGCAGCAGTGAGCCTTTAAATGAAAGTTTTAAACAGCTGAAGGAGCCACTAGAAAAAAAGAGTTTAACTGCAACAAGTTATCATAAACAAACAACCCAACAGATGCTTAATAAGAGTGGACAATTTCCAGTTAATACCTCACACACAGTGAAACTAGCTAGAAAAAATACACAGTGCACAAAGTGCTATAAACAACAAAGAAATAAAGAACAAAATAAACAAAAAACAGGATACTTAATGTTATATATTGTAGCTCTGAGTTTGCTGAGTGTCCTTCCTTTGATCAGCTCACTGTAAAATGGCTGAACACTCACAACTGAGCTTCTTAGGTAACAGAAAGTTGAAACCTGAGACAGCTTTTAAGAAAGAAATCTCAAAAGAACCAATGAGGTGCTTAGTCTAAGCTGTAGTCCAGGAGACCTCAGTCAGCCAATGACTTCAAACAATTCTCTCTCACTGAAATGCCTGATGGCTTTGGCTAAAACAAGATGTCCCTGAATTATGTGCTCAGACACACAGCCTCCACAAACACTAGGCCCAAATACAAGCCTGAATATGGAAATGCTACAAATATCCCCACTACTTAGAACAAACTGCAGAAATGTTACTCGCAGATGAAAAGCAGCAGTGAGCCTTTAAATGAAAGTTTTAAACAGCTAAAGGAGCCACTAGAAAAAAAGAGTTTAACTGCAACAAGTTATCATAAACAAACAACCCAACAGATGCTTAATAAGAGTGGACAATTTCCAGTTAATACCTCACACACAGTGAAACTAGCTAGAAAAAATACACAGTACACAAAGTGCTATAAACAACAAAGAAATAAAGAACAAAATAAACAAAAAACAGGATACTTAATGTTATATATTGTAGCTCCGAGTTTGCTGAGTGTCCTTCCTTCGATCAGCTCACTGTAAAATCTGAATAGTGAATAGTATAAGAAATGAAGTTAGGGGGTTAATGAGTGTTGAATGGTACAAGAAGAAAAATGAATGTATTATGTTTACTAGATACAAAATGTGTTACACAAGAAAAACAAAACAAGACAAAAAAAATGAAGTTGTATGGGGAAAAAGATTATATGGCCAGTAGGATATGGAAAGTGCTGGGTTATAGGGGTGTTCACAAGAGAATATTAAAGGGAGGAAAAGATGCAAAAAAGGAAAGTGGTGATTTAAGTATTCTGTGACTAAATGTGAATAGTATAAGAAATGAAGTTAGGGGGTTAATGGGTGTTGAATGGTACAAGAAGAAAAATGAATGTATTATGTTTACTAGATACAAAATGTGTTACACAAGAAAAACAAAACAAGACAAAAAAATGAAGTTGTATGGGGAAAACGATTATATGGCCAGTGGGATATGGAAAGTGCTTGGTTATAGGGGTGTTCACAAGAGAATATTAAAGTAAAAATATTGGATGTAACAATTGTGATACCAGGAAGGATGATAATATACAGTATGACATGAGAAAAAATAAAAATTGTGTGAGGGTAGTAAGGGTAATAGTAAGATATGCATATACAAACATGTCAGAAAGAAAAAAAAATATTTGAAAAACTAAAAAAATATGTGCTAGTTAACATGGCAGTAGTAATGATTGAGGATTTAACACAAAGGTAAGAAAAGAGAAAGTGAAAATAATGCAAGACATAATGGTGATAAAACAACTGATGCAATGTGGAAACTTGAAGCTAGGAAAAAGTAGAGGGTGAATGTACAACAGGGGAACTTTTAAAACAGAGATATATTACGTTATGTGCAGAAGTGACATGAAGGAAGAGGCATGTGGATAGAAGAAATATATTTTCAGATCATCGAGCCTGACAGGCTATGTTAGGTAATAATGAAGAAATCATAAAAGTAGGTAAAAGAATAAAATGGTTAACAGGCAATGCATTTAAAAAGAAAGAAATAAAAGAGGAAGTTAGTAGACTATGTACAGAACATTAGACAACAACAACAACAACAATATCAGCAGACTCGACCATATCACAAGGTAACACACAGAACCAACTCGTGGTACCATTAAACAGTAGTCATACTAGTCATACTAATAATAATACTACAATTGCCAGTGAGACACTAGTGCATCAAATTAGTTATTTTATGGGTGACACCCAAGACAATGTTATTTTATGTTAGAATTTTAAGGATAGTGGTGATAGTTCACCACATTCTATGGTGAACTCTCAGGAGGAGAATACTGACAATATTGACTGGCATTGTTCTATTATTTCAGATGGACGGTTCAGTGTGTATAATTATACTGATACTTCGTTCAACACTGCTTATGTTAAACTTTTCAAAAAGGGTTTTAGATTTGTCCCTTCATTTAAATTGGATGTTGGTAGAATTTTAATTAATTAAAAACTTTATACTAGAACACTCGACCTTAAGCTGTTTTTTGCTAATAACAAATGTAATCAGAGAGAGAATACTAGTTTTACCTTAAAAAGGATTAGTATCTTTATACCCCCACAGAACCCAATGATCTATTTGTTTGAGAGACTGTGTGAAACACAAATCAGAAGAATTTTAAAGAAAGAGAAAATCACTTCTGATAACTTGACTTCAGCTAAAAAATTCTGTCTTAAGGAGTTAACCAGCACAGACAAATATAGGGTTATGAAACCCGATAAAGGGGGCGGGGTGGTTATTATGACCAAAACAGATTATTTGAATAAAATGACAATAATGTTGAGTGACAACATGACTTATGAAAAAGTGTCAAAGCATGAAATGGAAAGGGCATATGTTAAGGTGGACTGGTATCTATATGAATTTTTGATGGATGGTGTCCTCACCAAAGAAGAATACAATTTCCTATTGGTAGAACATCCTATGACACCATCCATTTTTGGTATTCCCAAAATTCATAAGGACGTACACAATCCACCCTTTAGGCCCATAGCCTCTGCTAGGGGCTGAAAGACTGAAGCCATTGCCACCTATATAGATATGCATTGTAAGGGAACTTTAAAACATTTGCCTTATATATTAAAAGATTCTTGGCACTGTTTAGAAAAAGTTAGAGAATATCTTGCTGATACTAAAGATGATACTGTAATGGTAACTATTGATGTTGTCAATCTATTTACAGTGATTCCCCATGATTTAGGACTCAAAATGTTTGAGACAAGTTTGACCAAATTTAGTGAGTTTAATAAGGCTAAATGCAAATTGTTAAGTGAAATGATGGCTATAGTACTTGAAAACGTTATATTTATGAATGGCGAATATTACAAACAAAGATCAGGTGTAGCTATGGGGCCAGATGTGCTCCCATCTACGCAAATCTGGTGTTAGCCATTTGGGAATCACAAAGTGTATTTACTTCTAGTTTCTGGCCCTATATTAGCTTTTATCTAAGGTACCTAGATGACATTCTTATTTTTTGGAAGGGCAACAGGGAAATGCTTAATGAGTTTAAAACTTATTTACAAACGACATCTAGTTTTTTGAATTTTACCTTTAAGACATTTGATAACAACTGTGAGTTTTTAGATATTTTATTTTACAAAGATATGGATAAGTTCGAATCAAGCATTTTTAGGAAAAAAACTTATTCTAATTCCTTTTTACATTTTGATAGTTGCCATCCCTTTTACCAGAAAAAGAATTTAGTAAAGGGACAGATGGTCAGATTTTCTAGAATTATTAGTGAAAACAGTAAATTTTACAATGAGATTAAAATTTTAACAGATATGTTTTTAGACAGAGCTTGCCCACTAGAATTAGTTGCTAAAATCAGTGAAGAGATTTACAGGAGAAGAGACCAAATCTATAAACCTAAACTAAAATATGTTTTTGAAAGTAGTACATCTAGAATGAATAATAACACTAGAAATGACACTTTTGTCATACCATTTAATGATATATCACCTAGGATAGTCAATATAGTACATGAGACCTGGTTAAGTATTTTCCAGAACAATGGTGACCTTACTGACAATTTAGGAATTGGGCCTAAGATTACATACAGTAGGGGGATGAATCTTAAAGAATATTTTGAGTCAGTTAACAATAAGAATATGTTCAACAAGTCTGTGATGAGCAAATGTGGGGCATGCCATACTTGTAAATTTATTAATGACGGACCATATGTTATGGTACACAACTACGGCAAAACTATTAGATGCCCGGGTCATTGCAACTGCAATACAAAAATGGTTGTATATTTAGCTATTTGTTCATCATGTCCAGCTTTCTACATTGGTAAAACGATAAGGAAGCTTCGAGAAAGGATTGTGGAACATGTTAGAGATATTAAAAAACATAAGAATACCAGTTCCCTTTTTATGCACAGTGTAGGATGTGAGAATTTTAAGAAATTTTTATTCTTTGTTATTGACAGAATTGCATATTACAATAATAACAAAGGTGGTGATGACAACACCCTACATGAGGCTAAGGAATGCTTATGACAACTATGGCTTAATGCAAGTTCTAGCCCTGGTATTAATGAACTTATTTCCATATCTAGAATATTGAAGTATAAGTCTCAATTTATCTGATCTTTTATGTGTTAGGTTAATATGTGATTATTTGTTTTTTAATAATATGACATTTTAATGTTAATAAGGAATTTTTAAATGAATAATTGTAGGTTGGAATGTAATTTTAATTTTCTACATTTGTCCACATAATCATTTAGATATGTTTATATGTGGTTGTGAAATGATTTATTATTTATTAATTATTAGTATTTTATATTTGTAGTATTTAGATAGGTAGTTTTGCACATACACATACATATACATTAACAATTTGTACAAGTTTTGGCTGTTGTTTTTAAATGGATGTGAATATTTGCTGATTGTAACTTTTTAAATGCAATTTTTTTAAGCTGCGTAGGAAACAGTTTTTCATTTTTTGTTATTATTATTTTTTTATTATTATTTTATTATTATTTTTCATTATTATTTTTTATTTTTATTGATTGTGTAATTATTCAATTACCCAATCATCTTAGGATTTAAAAGGAGGTTTAACACAAGGATTGTTAGTACTCTGAAGATGCCCTGTTTTGAGGGGGTGAAAGCGCTTAGTACCTGTCTTGTTCAATAAATCGGTGGTCTGCAGTTGTCTTGGTCCACTTTTTTTGTTTTACTAGTCACTAAAGGTATTTTATTAAAACTGGGTAAGTTGTGGGGATTGTTTAAAAAGAAATATAAAAATATTTTATTTGGAAATATAAGAGGAAAAGAAATAAAGTATAATAGAAAAACAAGGTGGAAGATTCTTTTAACTTTATTTTATCAAAATTTTAGATAAGGCAGAAAATAGCATGAAACTGAATACATTAAGAAAAGAACAATTAAATATGGGAACTAATTCAAAACTATATACATATATACATTACTCAACATTAAATCAAAGCAAAATTCATAGTCAGAAGGCAGACCATCAGTGTAGATTTGCAAACACTTTTCAAGTGTGCACTCATCAACTATACCAGTCTAGCAACATTTTCCATGGTTGGGAAATATTACCCATCTGATTGCTCTTTAAAAACATATAGAATGTTGTCCATCTGCTTATGTAGGAAATTATCAACATGATCTACTTGCAGACAATGTTTAGATTTCCATGGCTTGGCACAGATAAACTTTATGATACAGATCAGGACCCTACAAACCTCAAGTTGATGTACAGAAGTAGGGGGGTGCTTTTGAGGTAATGCAAAATATCCAAAACCTCCAATCAACTGAGCTCTCAACTTAAAGGATGTTTTTGGTTTGTGTCTCAGAAACTCTCAGCATGTTGTGGTCCTAGAACAATGCCAGAATATATGCAATACATCAGCTTCCTGCTCACCACATCTCACACAGCTGCTGTCCTGCTTATTACTCATCCACCATAATTTACATGGGGGGAAGGTGCCATCTAAATATTATTAGAAGTTGCTGTTCTTGGTACATAGGCAATATCCAAATTTATATACCACCTTGCATGCATGTTCCCATAGCTCCACGCTAACCTGGATTTTCTCCTGAGCTTTCCATTGACCCATTATCAATCCTTTAGTTGCCATAATCCTATTTTCACAAATATGTTTATAGAATAGCTCCAAACTACCAGATTTCATTTTCCCCATATATTCCACGTAACACTCTATTAGATTTTTCAGCTGGTGCAATGGGTTTGGACCATAGTTGCCCATCTGCTAATATGTGGACCATTCATTTAAGTGGAAATTATCCTTAATATTCAAGAAGGTTTTAAGCATGAGGCTAGATTGATTAACTAAAAGTGACACCAATTCATTAATCCCTTTACTTATTCAATGCAACATTAAAGGTCCATTGACAACATTCTTATGCTTTGGGTAGTTAAAAAAGTACTCTGATGGACTCGTTCCCCAGGATATCCTGTATATTTCAGTAGCATCATGATAAAACTGCTCTACTCAATCAAATGACAGACATATATTTTTTTCTCTTTGACAGCTTCATCTCATTCACATCGAAATGTCTGCTTTTTGGGGGCCCACCCAATGATCTGGTTATATTAGAAGTCGATTGGATGACTTGAAACATGCATCAGGCCCCACACCCCATATATTTTGGAAATGTAAGCAACTGACTTTGAGACCCTTCTACCTTTCTTTCTGTTCTAGAACTGCGTCATTTATAAAGCCTTATAACAACGTACAAATAGCTGGATGTTTAATTGAAATGGGGACTTGCCACACCAGATACAGTATGTGTGGTAGGATTATATTTTGAACTGCTGATATTCTACCATGAATTGTAGAAAAACTATTCACCATAGGCAGGAAATGTTTGACTTTACTCTTAAGCTAAATACGTTATCCTCCACCGTGGTAAAAAATGCATTACTTGCTATTTGGCCAAGACACTTAGAGGATGTTATGACCAGTATGCCCTTACTATCTATATTATAGTTGAGTGGGTCACATTGAATCACCACAGACTTCGCTAAGTTGCACAACAGGCTTGAGGCTCTGCTGAAGAGCTCAGATTCATTCAACACCCAGCCCATGACACCTGGTAGGGTAGTACTCATTATTTCACAGTCATCTGCAAATAATAGGAATGAGATCATTGTTCCATCCATTGAGAGCCGATAATCTGATATGGTTCTGATTTCAACTGACAACTCTACCGTAAGTCGTATGAAGAGAACTGGTGATAATGGATAGCCTTACCTAGTTTCCCATCCAATACTACCTGGCTCAGAGATGTCCCCCATTGACTATAACTCTAAATGATGGAGTGATATATAGACACTTAATCCAAACACAATGCTCCGCGCGTAGGTACTGCACGGCTGGAATATACCATAAAAAACACTGTTGGCCAGCAGATATGTGAGTCGAAGTGAAAAAAATGAAAACACCAACGGGTTACAAAAAAAACAAAAAACAGTTTTTCTTTACTATGTGTCACTGAAGAAGGCATTTTTTGCCGAAACCGGTCTGGTCATTAAAGTCATGTTTTTTTTGTAACCCGTTGGTGTTTTCATTTTTTTCACTTTGACTCGCATATAGACACTTAACCCAACTCAAAGACCTGTCCCCAAAGTTTCACAGCTTAAGAGGTTTGAACAAGAACTCTCAATGGACTGTGTCATTTTTTTTTTAATTTCAAATAGGACTATCCCAGCTCTGTTTGACTCCTATATCATGCTGTGTGGAAAAAAATGACAACTTTCTCAGTTATCAGTAATATTCCTTCCTTTTATAAAACCATTAAGGTGGGCAAGAAGAGATCTAGTCTGTTAGCTAAGATCATAGTCAGAATGTTTAGATGCAGGTTAGTTAGGGAAATTGGCTTAAAATTTGCTAATTTCATGAAATGAATACAACAGGGAAAGTAATAAAGTAAGAGAAATAGAAAAGAAATTGTATGAGAAAATGAAAGAAATAGAAAGAAAAATAATAATGCAATGTTGTATAGACAGAGGTATTTTTAAACTAAAAGATACAAGAAGTTTCACCTTTTTTGGGAAAACAGACAAAAAGAAGGGATGGTAAGATGAATGCAATGGTAGATGAGAATAGGGAAATAACACGTAAAAAACAAATTATGATTATAGTAAAAATGCAATGAGTTATGATACAGAATCAGAATTGCCTAGACATTGTAAGACCTTGATGAGTCTAATTATGGTGGTTGCCAAAAAACAATGGCTAGAAAATGGGAATCAAAGTCTAAACCAACTTTACTAGAAGTAGTGAATATAGTAACAGAGATAAAACAACTGGCATTGGGATCTTCAGAAAAGGGTAGGAGCAAATTACATAGAAAAAATAAAAATCGGGGGCAATACATACAGGGGAGGAATTAAGTTTAAATGAAGGCAGAATTTGAATGAGCTATGTAATGTTTGACTTATAATGATTGGGTAGATTATAAGTGATATATAATGTTTGCAATTAAAATTATGTCAATATGGTTTGTGATGTATAATGCTTGCAACTAAGATTATGTCAATATGGTTTGATTTTATTTATATAAATGTATGCATGCATATGTCATAAGTGATAATTTAATAAAGATGCTTCTTTAAAAAAAGACTGTGAATACAAAAAAAGATGAAAAAAATGTAGTGTGTGGTGCAAAGTAAAGAAAATGTTTATAGATTAAAATGTAAATTAGAAGAAAAAATGTAATTGAAATAAAAAGATTGTAAAACAAGAGACAAGAAAAAAGAGAAGCAACACCAGTCTTGGATGGGTTAAGCTATGGATATTGTAAGGGGATGAATATAACAGGAAAATTAAGTATTTATGGAAATACTGAATGAATGATTAGAGGAATAGATACAAGATGAAAATATATATACTGGGGTGATTACATTTATATGGAAGAAAGACGAAAAAAAATATTTAGAACTGGAGGCTGATAACACTGGGGAAGTCTGACTTTAAAATCTTTATGGAAATAATGAAAAAAAGGAATGAGGACTGTTTTGGAATAAGTGATGGGGGAGGAGGTATATAGAGTAGAAGGATATGTTAGTAATAATAAAGACATACTACATGCTTTTTAAGGGAGAATGAAGATATAAGGTTGGCTGTATGTGATGTAGGAAAAGCATTTGACTTGGTAAGTCAGGAGGCAATGTGGGGTATTTTAGGAGAATATGGGGTTGGGAGAAAAATAATAATAATACTAGAGAAGTGTTATGTGATGTATTCGGTGAAGGCTATGGTAAGTGGTTGATTAAAAAAAGATGTGAAACAGGGGTGTCCAATGAATATGTGTTTATTTGTACTAGGAGTGAATACAATAATAGAAATAGTTATTGGTGAAATGAGAGAAGCAAGATGGGAAATAGAAAACAATGTAATAATAGATGTCTGTCTTTCATATGCAGATGATTGAGTTATTGTATCAAAAATATAGTATTTATTTATTAACATTTGTTTACTGGGATTGTCCAATAAGGCACCAATAGGATCACTTTTCAGTAGAAGCCAGGGGAGTATGGATGACAGAAACTATGATAAAGAGGAGCAGGGGTTAATTAAAGCTTAAATAAGCTTAAATGGTCAAAAAGTGAAAGATTTTGTAAAATGAAGATAAAAGGAATATATTTTATTAGAAATAAAATAAACATAATAGTAAGTTGGTATGGTGAAAAGTAGCAACACAATGGATAGAAATTATGGATGAAATAAAGATGTTAGTTTATGGAAAACATTCTATTTATCCTTTAAAATGAATGTATACATTTTAAATGTGTATATACTGAGAAAGATGGGGTACTTGGTGGGCATATCTCTTACTTACTGCAAAGATCCCAAAATAGGAACAGTTTTTAAATATTGCTCTTATAAACTTAGAAAATTGTGAGAATAACAGCATTTGTCTTAGCATGCATATACTGAAGGATATGAAGTACAAAACACAAATGTATGTCAATATTTAGTGACTTCAGTCTTTAGTGATTTGCAAAAAAACCCACAAAATTTTAGGAGGAACAGACCAAAAATAAAAGAAAAAAACAGGACAGTTTGTGAAAATCTGGACTGTTGAGACATATGTTGGGGGTGTATATGTTTCCTTGAGATATGGAAAATAAATTGTCAAGGATTTTTTCAGTTTTGCTTAGGGATCAAGACTAATCCAATTAAGAAATAATTATCTATAATACAAAAGAGGAATGTGGTTTAAATAAAAAATAATCCATAAATGTTTGCCATTCATATATTTTTTGGGGGTTATTAAAAATCTAAAAAGAAGGAAAGTAGTTTGATAGGTAAAATATTATGTATCCAATATGGTTAGATAGAAAAAAATGAAAAGGGAAATAGATGTAAAATTGAAGAAATTATGAAAAATAATGTGATGATTAGATGAAGTTATGGAAAATTAAAACTGATGAGGTTGAAAAGACAGAAGGTGTTGTATATCTTGATAAAGGAGCTATGTTATTTAATAAACCCATGGAAAGATCACAACAATGATGTACAAAATCATTAAAAACAGAAGGGAAAGATTTGAAAATCTGTATGAGACTGAAGATTTTTATGGAGATTATTAATGTGTAAGTTGTCTATAAAAGGTAATATGAAATATAAAGCACTGGAGGAGAGAAAACATAAAAATTGTAATGAAGAAGAAATAACAAAGCATTATTTTTGATCTGTAAAAAGAATGAAGTTTTTTAGTGAAAAATGAATCAATACAAGAATAACTGTAAAGTTTTTCAGACTGTAAACCTGGGTATAATATTGTATGGAAAGTTAGAAAAAGAAAATAAATATGAAGTTTACAAGTGGGATAAGATATTTAATTACATTCAGGGGTGGCTCTTTCCCTTTCAGCTGCTGACAAGCTGGGATTTTGAAAACAGGAGATATAGAACACAAGTAGGGATAATAAGTCTGTTCAGAACAGGTTTCGGTTTCTCTAAATAGGAACACAGTGGGCATGACCCATATTTTGGACCTTGTTGTCAGATATTAGAAGGAGGTGGTGAAATACATGTATTATGTTCATGACTAAATGAGTTTGTTGCAAGAATTCCATCCCTGGGTCACAAAGTGATTCTCTTTCTGATCTTCCTGATAAAGACTTATATTTGGAGTATATAATGTATCTAGACAGACCACCTACAGGCTACAAATTTAATACCTGGATCCAAGGGTTTCATGATGATGGTGTTTTTGTAAAGGATTATGCAGATATCTCAGAGGTTATCTTAATCATAATACTGGATGCTGATGTAGAAGCTAAACAATGTATTAAAATTTAAGTGAATTTCAAATATAATGAGGTACTGTACAGAGTTTAAATTTGTCCAAGTCCTTTACATGGGATGAATAATTTCTTCTTATACTTACAACATTCAAAACTGATAAATAGCAGACTGAGCAGAGGACTTTCTCAGAGATATTTCAATGAAGTAGCAATAGAGACTCTCTCCTTTGGAAGGCCCTGATTTCCAACAGATTACTGGAAAACTTTAAAGGATGTTTCCAAAGTACATGGGTAAATTGTATCTAGGAAAATGGAAATTTGCTTACAGTTCATAAGGGCAAGGGAGACAACCATTTTTGTTATTATAAAGTCTGAGAAGTACCCATAGAAATGGAAGTCTAATAAGAACGCTCCTGTCTTGAATATAGGCTCTGAATTTTTGACTCTGCTGTGATTGCCCATCTTTTCACTGTCATATTTTCCTTGATGAAAGCAAATAAGTGTGGGCTTGTTCCTCTCAGGCCAACACAGGAAATAAAAAAAATAAATACTGTGGATCCATAAGGCATATCTGGAATTACTTTCTTTACATTTAATAAGTTTTGATTCCCTAACACTATTTAACAGATCTAAGTTGACAGTTCTCTTAATTTACTTATCCTTTGCTGATCAGGTTAGTTTCTAGGCTGCTAGTGGGCAATTTGTAGGACAGACCAGAGGTGGTATTTATACTACTAAGGAAAATGAGGCTAGTGCATTGAGGAACTTCTCTACTCTTTTCAAAATGTGCCACAGGATATTTTATATCCACCTGAGCATCCAGCTATTGATCTATCTTGTGTGGGAATAGAACCCACAGTCTTGTGTACCAAAAAAGGCAAGTGTACTACCTGTTATGCTACTGAACTTGACATTTATCTTTAGGGATGTATTGCAGTCTGGCTTTGTCTTATAACTTATATCCATGCTTGGTTCTAGCACATGGAAACCAGGGTAGTAGTTAAGCTTAGAACAATCTATTTTTATTTCTAGAGGTGTGACATGTCACCTGGTAAGGATGTTCTGTCTCTTTAATTTTCTTTGTATCTTACATTGAGGCACTATCAGAATCCATCAGGAAGAATTCCTTGATTCTATGAATATCATACTAGGAGGTAGATGGAAATATATACAACATGTAAAATACCTATTAGTTCTCGCATGCCTCTCAGAAATTGCTGTCCCCCAAACATTTTGCTTCTTGAGAGATTCTGGAGATATTTCAGAATATAATCTTATCTAGGTATAACTCAATTACTCCTTTTGTGCTTTAACCCTTTACATAACCCTATAACTGATTGATTATTTTAATTAAAAGGTTCAAAGGTTACCTCGGTTGGTGTGGCTGTGATGCCCCAGTATGAATCATTATGAAACTTAAACCATGAACTATTATCCATATGCCTCATTAATTCAATGCAGACCTGTTGGATTATGTGTGGGAATTTTGGGGAGTTAAAAAAGGTTAATAAAAACAATATAGAGAATGAGATATATATATATATATATATATATATATATATATATATATATATATATATATATATATATATATATATATATTTACTTAAAGGCAAAGCCATATCAACTCCTTTGTGTGGGCAGCTTCATACTATCATTTTGTAGTTATATGTGGGCATGTAGATTTTGAAGGCAGATTAAGACATTCCATATTAATGGACAATCTGGAGATCATACTTAACTAAAAGTTGATCTCTTCCTTTCTTCCTTTATATCTCCCTTTTGATCAATGTCCATGTGTCCATCTCAGGCATTCTACAATAATGTTACCAGTTATGGTGGTGGTACTTCTTTGGCTTGACTGATCCAAATAAGCACAACCCTTTCTCGGAAACGATAGCTTTTCATGGACACCTTGAACTATCCATCTTGCACATTTCTTCTTTATCATGCATCACTTTTTTTTTTCAAATGGTGTTGCCACTAGGAGTTAACCAGTAGTCACATAGAACTTAAAAATAATATTATTAATTTCCAGTCTCTAAAACTGCATTCCATCCTTACAGCTTCTCATCCTTACCTCAGACTTACAACATGCTCCTTGCTGTAAGGTAACTGGTCCTGTGCGTGTGCTTATCAGTATGCTAATAATATCACTTGCTTTTGTTTACCTTTTCATCAGAAAGCATGTTTTTCTTATATAACACAAACTGCCATATTCCCCTTGAACCATTTTGCTGGTCACAATAGAATAATTGTTCAGCTCACTGCATAAACACAAATCCACTGCATTGTGCTTGCACTATACCTACACCTTCACTTCCTAAATCCCCTTACTTAAAAATAGAAATTCCATGGTGATTCACCTACCAGGAAAAGATACACATTAAGATATGTGCCGTCCTTTTAAACCAATAGGAAACACTGTCTGGGAATTATAAAAAATGGTGAGTTGTATCGTAGTAACTTAGAGTTCTTTGAGTTACCTTTTGTTGACATGTAAGGAGGTCAATAAACACAGCACAGTTTTTCAGAAACCTTGTGCATATTAAGCAAACAATACTTAATTTACTTGCATGCTGTATATCTTTTTCATTTAAAAGCAACTGCAAACCTTTGCAACATGTAAAATATCAGTTTCTTTATGCATTAAGTGGAAGTGTTTGCTCAGAAGGATAGTACATCTCAACAAATAATTAATTTGTATTTACATGTTGTATGTCATTTATGTTAGGATGTAGTTATTGTAATATTCTGCAATTATTATAACCATGAACAAGCTTCACATTGTTTGTGCACAGCACTTAGCAGTTATTAACATGATTTGGTATCACTGGAGATTGTGGATGTAGTGCATGATGACCTATTAACTCTTCCCTCTATAGTTCTGTTGAGAAACACTACTACATAGCGGAAAAAGAGACAGACATAAGTAGGTTCATAGTTTAATATATTTTTACTAGGCTAGTGACCCTTGAGGATCTTTAGATGCCTAGACATGCATTTGCATGTTTTTCCCTTATAAATTAAATCAATATAACCTAGAGCAGCAAAAAATGTACGTTACTCCTTTCCATAAGACTACTCATAGGTTCATAGGTAGATACTAGGCTATCGGCCCAAGGCGCTACGTAAGCCTAGACAGCAAGGTTCCATAGCTTACACCACCCAAGAAAGTTATTTTATACTCCATGGATGAATTTATATTTTTCCATCCATTCATCCAGATTATGTTTGACCAGAGTAAGAGAAATACTTTGTTTTATACATAGAGAAAGATTATTCCAAAAAGTGAAATTCTCTGTGATGCATATCTATCCCTCCAATGAGTTCTATTTATGTTGCAGAAGAGATAAAATCTCTTAAGAAGATTCTTAGGCCATCATTGAACTTGCAGTTGTGGCACAGGCCTGAAAGGATAAGCTCTGTTGAGGCCCTGTATCAGAGGCAGAGTTCACCCTTTGGCAACCCTGTATGATACCAAGAGTATTGACAAGGCTTTTTGATGCTCAATGTAGTTCTTATGAATTATGCCCTTGATTTTCTTGGAGAGAAAATGCTGTAGGCATTCAAGTTGTGTTAAGTATTTGGACAGGTAATTGCCAAAGGAGGCATTATGGTGTTACAGTCATTGGTTGGCATAATAACTGCTGAATGTAGTAGAATGATCACATCCTTAGACTTGGACACCATACCCTTACTAATAACTTGTGCAATGAAAAAAGATCTTTTTACAATACTGGATACATGGTCATCAAAGGACAGTTTGATATCTACATAGGTTTTCAGGTCTTTAACTACTGGGTAAATGGGATCTGTTATCAATGTGATAGCTACAAGGGATTGTTGTGCTTGCTGAAACATACTATAATACATTTTGTGGCATTTAGTTTTAGTCCATGGTTTTGAAACCAGCTAGTTGGCTAGAAAGGCCCTCTTGAAAGATCTTGGAGTCCTCTGGAAAGTTAATGTGGTCACTTAGCTGACAGTCATAACCACACATGATTAGCCATAAGCCTTTAACATTGGCTTTGATCTTCTTAGAGAAGTAAATACCAAAGAGGAGTGGCCCATGGACAGAGTCCTGGTTTATACTGCTAGTGACAGGTGTTTTGGAGGGAAGATGCAGTCCACCTTAGTTTTCTGGATACTATTTGTGAGCCAGTTTGCTATCCACCTACTTACTTAGGGCTCTATGTTTAGCTTAGAGAGTTTATTAACAATACCTGAGCATGGAATGGTACTGAATACCTTAGTGATATCCAGATATATGGTGTGCATTGATTTTCACTCATCATTAGCTTTAATAATATTCTTGAAGAAGTTGACTAGGTTGATCAGACAGAATCTGCCTTTGAGAAAACGTAACTGGCTTGTGATAAGGCTTTGTTAGTTACCTATATCCTTTTTCATTAATTCCATAATGATACTTTCAAGAGCTTTCCTTGGTCAGCTGACCCCCCATCTTTGTGCAGGGGAATGACTGTTACTGTCTTCCATTCATCTGATGCATAGCCTGACTGAAAGCTGATACTGGATTATTTCTGTGGGGGGTTTAACAGGCCTTGTTTCAGGCTAGCCAGTAGGCAAATTGGTATATTGTCTGGCCCCATAAAATAGTGTTATTGGCCCTGGATAGTACCTTGAGGACTCATTCTTGGGAGATTTGGGGTGTAGATGCAGGTATATGATCTAGGAATTTTGTGGAGTGGATGAAGTTTGATCTAAATTTATATGCTAGTAAATTGGATATGTCTGCTCTGTCTGAGTTGGTGGTATCATTTACTATTAGCTCTTTGAAGTGCTGGAAATTATTTCTGAAGTTTCTAACACAGTTAAAGAAGGCTTTGGAGTTTTCTATCACCTGGTTGGCTCTTCTTACCTCAAATCTCTTTTTGCTTGATTTGATCAGGGTCTGGAGTTCCTTTCTTAAATTAGCAATAGCTTTTTGGGGTTCTTGAGAGATAGGTTTATTTCTGCATGCAATGAGTTTTTTTTATTTTATTTTAGAGCCCATTTAAATTACGATTTCATCATGGGGTTTATTACTGAATTTGAAATTGTATTTTTTTCTGAGGGGGATGGATGCATCTATACAGCTATGTAAATGTGCATATTATTTGGTAGTCTAGGATTCTGCATATGCAAAGGGGTCATGAAGGTGGTGAGGGTTATCAAATTTAGCCAGGGCATCAGTTCCAGAGGAAAAATTTTTCCACACAAAATAATTTTTATTTCATTATAAGTACATTCAGACCAATAATGCCAAACTTATTTCCTCAAAGTCAAAAATAGTTTTGGAAGTTAATGTTGTGTCTTTCGGCTTTTTCCTGGTTAGGGGTCGCCACAGCGGAATTCTGATCAGCTAATGATTGGTAGTTGATTTTTACGTGCCGAGTTACCAGCCCTGATGCACAACCTTCAACTAAGGTACTCCCATTCACGCATGTCTCCACGCAGAAGAAGCTCTAGCTGAGAATCGAACTGGACAGCATCTTACTGTGAGGCGACAACGCTACCGCAGCACCACCACCGAGGGATTTTTTTTTTAATGGCAATAATAATTCTGGAATTTACAGCTTCACTAATTATTTCCTCTCATTAGATTAATATAACCCATTTCTAAAAAGTTTAAAGAGCAAAGTCTAAAAATGCAATTTAATTTAATAACTGCTGTTTTAAGGTCACACATGTTTCTCATTTTATAACAAAGATCACATATTAAATTTCACTTATTTGCTACAGTTAGTCATTTACATTCAGACACTGATAAATGTATCATGGCAAAAACTTGGAAATGTTATTTTGCTATTAAATATCGAATAAAGTGAGGTTTAACAGATAGGTTGGAGCAGTTGAGAATGTGTGTTAGAGGTTATGGCGCAGGGCAACAGAGGGGAAGGGAAAGGTACTATATAAGTTGTAGGCAGTGGCACGATCAACTGGTTTGGCCCACCACAGTATTTTTACAGTAATGGGTGAGAGCAGGATGGAAGAAAGGAACTCTCCATTAATTGAGGTAGGAAGCCCCCCCCCACTTTCATGTCTTATTGTTTCACTTCTTAAGCTCCTTATCATTGTATCTTACTTAAATGAGCCTTATTACACTGCTTAAGGAAGTACTGAGGATGTTAGTAAGCATTAAGACACCACTATTGTTTGGGTTTGGTGAGAGGTTGACCACGCTGACTGGTTGGTTAAATGTTGTAGCAGGTTATGGTTATTAGTTGAAGTAAACATTGACTTGAGCATTCTACCAAGTTTGAGAATGTTGTGAATTATTTACTGTGAAGTTTATATTATTGATGATTTAATAAAGCTGATAGCAAGGTCTTTAAATTGTCACATAGGTTTATGAATATATGGGCTACCATTGACAATTACATAACTTGCTTTGCAAAGCATGCTGTGGTATACTAAATATCTGACAAAGTTAGCTTATAACCTCTAATGATGGCAAAATTATCTCCTCCCTTAAAATGTTTTAATGAGAAAACCATGAAATCTGGATTACAAAATTATACTTAGCATTTAAAGTGAGGTAAGCTGTGTGCCTAATTACAAGACTTGTTGGAAGCATAGTTATTATTTTAGCCATGCTCCATCTTTAATGCTCATTTATCCCAGTTCTCAGGCATATTAATGACATAAATCATAGGTGCAGTTATATTGCTAAGAACATGTATAATGAACATTGCCTGCAGAGAATCTAATGCATTTGCTGTTAGGTCATATTTTTGATAGCAGTGATGACTGGAATATGTTTATAGGGGTAATAAATCCAAATCAAATGACTGGAATGCTAAGTAGTGCTTTGTTAATGTTGCCAGTGGCATTGTAATATTTTCCATGCCAGTATATTTTAAAAGTACAGTTGGAGTTAAGACCATTATTTCCAGACAAAACCACTGCAGTCATGGCATCATTCTGGAAAATACATTTTAGATTCATACTGCAGTTAAATTTAATCTTTCAAACTCTTGCACAATTGTTATATAGAGATATGAATGTCACAATGATTAAGTTTAAAACTTGTACATAACACATGAGCTACAAAGGCAGACAATCAATTTCCCAGTTTTCTGTGCAAACATTACTGCAGCTGGTAATACAACCTTTGTATATTATCACAAAACATAGTGGCAAAGGATAAAGAAATTGAATCCATTTCAACTACTTCTTTAAAATGAATACAGCCTTCTATCACTTATATTTTCAGTGTTGGATTTTTATGCTACACCAATGTACTTTTGATTACTTTAGACATTTTTGCAAGAAACTGCATAAATTTATGCTGTGATGACAAAAGTGAGAGAAGGATACATTTCCCAATCCCCTGTAGTGTGATCTGTTATCAGAATGTCGATTCTACATTAGCAAATGCACACTATCATTCGCTAATATGGAGGTGAACATTTTCCGGATTGACACTAAGTAAACCTGAAAACAGACTTTCAATCTTCCAAGTTTTGCATAAGTGCCAATCTAAATTTTGATAGTAATCAGTCTATATATATTTACACACACACACACACACACACACACACACACACACACACACACACACACACACACACACACACACACACGCACACTTTTAAATCTCTCAGCCTTGGACATGAGGGGCAAGCCTCAACACTCACATGGTTGTGTGACTTTGGAAGCAGCATAAATCACATTCATATAAATGGTTGTAATTAATTGGTTCTTGGATTTAACTGTGTTATGTAAGCTATACCCCTTGGTCGGTGTTGCTGACTTTCAACATGGCCACTTTAATCTCTTACTGGCTCCACTCTAATGATGGGTGATTTCATAACTTTAAGTTATGTCTTTTACTTAATGCATGATATGCACATGGCCAAAATGGCAGCAAATTATGTCAGGAGTGGATCCACATATGGAAAAAAGCAAATACATAAATAAAAAAATGAAAAGAAAGATAACAGATAACAAGTATATATGGATTGACTGGTGATACAAAAAGGGAGCATCACAGGCATTCAGACATGGAAAATAATAATATATCCATAAAATATTAACAATAAGCATGCCAGAAGGCATAACCACTGAAGCACACCTGCAAATAATGCAGAAAGCAGTACAACCACATTCACATAGTTAGAAAAGAAGTAATGGTAAACAAAAACTTGTAGCTATGCCATGTGATGTCGTAGAGAAATCAGAGATTTGTCAGAGATTTGGGATGCATGGCTAGGCTTAAAAAAACCCTTGTGGTTGTTAGCCTAGTACACACCTATGAGCCTATGAACAAGTCTGGCATCTTGCAGTAAAATAATAGTAGAAAATAAAGAAGGAATGAGAATGATTAAGAAAAATGATATTCTGGAAAATAGATCCAGGGGGGTGAATTTAATAACTTGGAAAATGCAAGCACATGACCTGAAAAAGATACATGCAGAAACAAGTTAAAGACCTCTGGAGATGCCAGGTAGCTAGAACTTAAAGTCAACAAAATATGTAGAGTAGGGTGACCAAGTTAAATTAAAGGAAGAATGGGACGTGTTATGTTGTTTCCATTCTTACAGCAGTGCATTTTGCAGCAGAAAAAAAGAAAAATTGGTTACAGAGACAGAACAACAACAACAGTATAAGACTTGCAGAAGACTTTTCAGAAAATATACATGTTCAGCAGGCCATGCTAAATATGCCTACAGCGGTAGCAGGGTAGTGAGGTTCACTGGAGTGTAAATATGAGCAACATTCCCATGTGATCTAGTTATCCTATGGAAAAAAATAGTGAAGGTGCAATCCTTCCAGAATGTCAGATTGTATTGTTTTTCATTTATCTGGGAGACGTGCAAGCCCATTGGGCACGTGTTCCTTTCCTGTAGTGACCACAATTATTTGTTTGACTAACTTGCTCAGAGCCACACAGTTTCCAAGAGATAATTAAGAAAATCAAAACTGAGATTAAAGGCTGAAATGTGTTATTATCATGCTGCATTGACCCTTTGAGCTAACCTGCCACATATAGAAGATGCAATTAGAATGCCATGCAATACAAGTTTGAAAAATCAAACAGCTATGAAGGCCAAAAAATGCAAAAGACCATGCAGGTACTTTCAGCAGGGATAAAGATGCTCACCGGAAGCAATCCTTCATGGGAAGGGACATGGAAAATAAATCAGGAAGTGAATGAATGTGAATGGGACACACATCTTGAAACTGAATCTGTTAGTATCATCACTGCCAAACAAACTTTCTATATTGCTTCTGTGTCCATCGTGCAGTGACCTTGGAGTTAGAATAGCAATCAAACATACACAGTGTCATACACAAACAAAACCTAACCTATTTCACTTATTAAATGAAATCACTGAGTCTGTATATAAAAAGTACATGGCAGTCCTATGTGTACAAAGTGGTCAATGGTATGCAACTCTATAAAACCTATCACTCAATCGATATGTATGACGTTAAGGAAATGCCTATGTGTATGCAATTTGAATTGCCTGTTGAATGTACAACTGCAAACAAGGTATATGCAAATTCCTTCTTTTTTATGTCTGAATTTTACTGCCTATGAATATATAAATATATTGTAACTGATGTCTGAAAATGTCAACTGGTATAGTAAATGTTTATGCATACTGTGTGACAGTGCAAAGCTAAATATAAATTGCATTTGATGGTCCTCAGGCCTCTGCTGAAAAGGGACTATTAGCCCAGTCAGACTTTCTTGGTTAACAAAATAAATTAAAGTAAAATAAAATAAAGTAAATAATAAATATTCAGGAATAAAAGGTTAGAACACAGTGTGCAGAGTTGTAGCAAGGAAATTTCACATTCTGTGCAAAACACCTCTTTGGACCCCAACCACATGCGCGTGCACGTGCACATGCACAATCACTTAATGACAGCTTGTAAACTGATACTTTTTAAGAGCAATTTGATAGTTTAGTTGATGTCCTAAGCAATCACTATTGCATATCAACAGATAATAAACAGTCACTCTATTTGATTTATTTTTAAGGAAGACGAAGCAACACAGATGGTAATGTATACTGGAGACATAACGACTTGGACAGAGACCCAGAGATATTTTTGTTGAGCTAAAATACAGGAGCACTAAACAGAAGAAGGAGGGATATCTGCCTGTAGTTTAATAAAGGAAAAGAGGAAGAAAGAAAGAAAAAAGAAAGAAAAATAGAAATAGTAATAGAAATTATTTATACTATATTATTTGATTTGATTTGATTTACCATTTGTTGACCAGGATGATACAGTGGTCTAAGGGCCCTTTTCAGGCATGCCTCGAGCAAAGAGGCATCAAAATACAATAGACTGCATAACAATACCATGTGCAGACATTACAAAAGTCAGCATATGCACAGAACATTAAATGAGTAAAAAAGAAAATCATGCAACAGCAAGGAATTTAACAATTTCAAGAGTATTTATATTAATGTAATAAACCAATAAGAATACTTTAGCAGAGTAAAATGTAATTGAAACCACTAACAGATGTACTCCTCATTTCTTGACACACTGGAAAATATTAGGGTACAACCTAACACCCTAGTAATTGGGGATTTCAACTACCCCACCATTAACTGGGAAATCCACTCATGTACCAACTCTTGTGCTCAACGTTTTCTGGAATTCATAAATTCCAATGCCTTGGATCAACTTATCCACACCCCTACTAGGGGCAGCAATATCCTAGACCTGGTCATTACCAACATGGGCAACTGGTGTTCCACACCAGAGGTCAATTCCTCGTTGGTCAGGTCCAACCACAAGCTAATCATCCTGGACATCCACATCCCACCCCCACCCCCCATTAGGGAAACCACCGTAAAAAACTTCTCCAAAGTCAACTTCATGCTTCTTAAGACAGAAGTGGCAAACTTCACGACACCCATGCTGACGGACAATAGAGGTACGACTGCTGAATCCTATACAAATGCACTTTATAAGCACTTAAACGAGAGCATGGATTGTGCAATCCCTAACAGAACCAATATGCTATCCTCCAAAAAAAGGAAGCCAGTCTGGTGGTCCCCTACCATAAACAATCTCTTCAACAGAAGAAAGAAACTGTTGCAAAAAAGAGTAAAATCCCATGATTGGAGGATCTCCCTGGTCAGCCACAGTAAGAATCCTTCATAAAATCCTTCAAAGCTAGTTACAAAAACAAAATCACCACTGATTCTAAAGACAACCACAAAGCATTCTATAGCTTTGTCAAGAATCTCAATGGCAACACTCAGATCTGCTCTGAGTTACAGCATAATGGCACTAAATATACAGAACCAACTGATATTGCCAACATCCTGGCAGATAGGTTCAGTGCTAACTTTACCCCTCTCTCATCCCCTAAAGGGCCCATCTCTATACTGGAAGAATGCAATGTTCCTGTAATCATGGCTGCACAGGTAAAAAACACACTCTCCAAAGTCAAGAAATAATAAAAAGTCACAGAGAAAGTGGGCTTCCCAGTTTGGATCCATTTGAAAGCTTCCTAGATCTGGCAACTGACAGTTTACTAAGACTCTAAAAGATGGATTAGTACAAAGTGTTAAAACTCATCTCCTAAATCTCTGACCTGCATTCCTTCTTTTAATACTTGAACACTAAGCTTGATTCAACCATATCAAATGCTTTTCTAGTATCATATAAAACATCTCTGCCTCCTCTGTTTTGGTGCCATACCTTCCAAAAAGGTTGCTACCATACACCAATTATCTTCTATTTGTCTAGGTTTTACAAATTCATTTTGCCAACAGGTTACAAGAATAGGACAGTCAACTAATCTTCTATGTAGTAATTTACCTATCATTTTCACATCTAGATTAATTGGAGAAACTGGGGGAAACTCTTAGACTTGCAGGAAATTTCCTTCTTTCTTAGCTATAGCTATTACAGTCACTTGTGTTATAGTAAGCATCACCTGTTCCTCTTCTCCCATTCTATACATACATACATGCATACATACATACATACATACATACATACAAATGTTTCAAGCATGGGCATTAAAGCCCTTCTAGCTTGCCAATATGCCAAAACACTTGTTCCCATAATAAATGTCCAGGCTGTTCTTAAAGATATCTAAACTAGTACTTGATTTAATTTAATTTGGTAGTCTGTTCCAAGCATCAGCTATTCTGTCAAAGACCCAATTAGTACACTTCTCATTCCTATAGAATCTTCTACATATGTTATCTGATGATTCTCTAGTACTTTTTCATAACCCCAAAAATTCCCAGAGGTAGTTGTCCCTAAATGCCCTATATACCTGAATAAGATCTCCTCTTAAATATCTGTAAGAGACACTGTATAAGTTCAGATATTTTAGTCTTTCATAATAACTTAGATTTTCACATCCATGGATGCCCTTAGTATATTTCTACTGCACTCTTTCCAGGTTATTCATGCTTGATTTCCTATAGGGTTTCCATATTGTTATTCCATACTCAAGTTTGGGTCTAATGTAACTAACAAACAATGACTTCATTATGTTTGATTTCCTAGACTTTATAAATCTTTTTATACAGCCTATAGTTCTATAACTATCATTAGCCAATTGGTTGATAAGATTAGAAAAACTCATAGGTAAATCTACTCATATACCCAGGTCCTTAAATGAGTCTACAGTTTCAATCACTGTGTGCTGTATTAAATATTCACCTTTCAGTTTATGTCTCCCAAATCATATATGCTTAGTTTTTGATGTATTTATCAACATAGTATTCTCCTGTGCCCAAATGGTCAATTTAGTCATATTATTTTGCAGACATGCCTTATCTGTAACACTTGTAATCAGTTTACCCAATTTCAGGTTGTCAGCATATAGACTGTAGAACATCTCAGATGAAAACGTAAGGTCTGAAAGATACAATCTAAACAAGTAAGGGCCTAGTACAGAGCCATGTGGGACACCTTGACTGTAACCAAGCATTTCACCTGTCCAGTTGGTGTGTGATACTTGCCATGTCCTATTTGTAAGCCATGCAGCTATCCATCTTATCAACAGAACATCAATACCTAGTTGTACTAATTTGCATGAGCCTGTCAAATGCTGAAGTTAAATCTATATAAATCACATCACAGCACAATTTTTCATTCATGACTGTTATTATATTATTGAACATCATGTTACAGGTGGTAATAGATCTATTTTCAACATATGCATGCTGATATATGGTTTCAAGTCCCAACCTATCCAGTTCTGACAATAACTTATCCAGTATTACCTTCTCCATTATTTTCCCACAACATGAAAGTAGACTTTAGGGTCTATATGATTCTGGGTTTGTCCTACTCCCCTTTCCCTTAAAGATAGGTTTAATAAGTGCATTTCTCCAATCTTGAGGAATCTCCCCATATTTATATGACCTAGTGAATAATAGATGTAATGGCAGTGTGAGCTCTTACTTAAGTGTTCTCAAGTCATTGTTACTTATTCCGTCTCCTCCCTGCACTTTGCTTATATCCAGTTTGCACAGTTCTTTTTCAATATAATCTAATTTGATTCCAGTATCTGGGGTTACCTGGATGTCACTAGGAAAACGTATCGCCCCTTTTGTGGAGCCAAACTGTTTTGCATAAGATTTTGTAAATATATCTATAATCTGTTATGTCTGAGAATAAATTTTAGAATCTGCACACAGTTTATCAATTTGTGTATCGTTACTCCTTCCACATCTTATCTATCTATAAAAAGGTTTCCTTTTATGCTCAATATCTTCATGTAAATTGTCTTTAAATTTTTCATGATATTGTCTAACACTATGCTTAATCTGTTTGTCCAGCTCATTTATTTCAGTTTTCAAAGTTGTAGTTCGACCTCTCTTCCATTTCTTATATTTTTTGTCTCTCACCTTAATCAGGTATCTTGTTCTTATGGAAATATACCCCCTGATGTTGTGTGCCTAGATCCTGATGTTAAACATTTTTTTGACTTTTTGCACTCAAGCAATTTCTCTTTCAAAACTTTCCACATTCCATCTGAGTTTTTCTATTGTAAAGCTAAGTTAATTGTTCCTGAAGCAACTGCCCCCCCACCCATTTGTGTAACTCAGCTGGAGAGTCACCTGGATCTGCCACTTGGTTTATAGGTATACCTCTAGGGCCCTTATAAGCCTTGACATGCAACCCAATTGGGGCCCCATGGAACATTGGCATCTATTATAGGGGGTATGTTAGGAGGTTGTGAGAAGTTTAGTGGGGTGTATGTTAGTTAAGGAATATTTACTGTTGGCCTCTGTGTATCAGAGACATGTGGGCCAGACTATTGGGGGAATTTTCGATTTCCCATTCAATGGTCAAGGTTATGTTTGAATAGGGGGAGTGGGAAGGACTCTGCTTCACATGGACAGGGAGCCTATTTCACAGCATGAGGATCCTTTGAGACACATATCTGTCTCACCAGCATATTCTCTGTATGTTTCAAGTAAATTTTAAATAATTAGATCTAGTGTTTCTATATATATGAGTTGGAGACAGTGGCATTGACAAAAAGGCAGGAGTCAGAGCTTGACATTGCAGAGTTGAAGATGTTAAGACTTGCACTGGGTGTGGCGAGGATGGACAGAATTAGGAATAAGTATATTAGAGGGTCAGCCCAGGTTGGAAGGTTTGGAGACAAAGCCAGAGAGGCAAGATTATGTTGGTTTGGGCATGTGCAGAGGAGGGATGCAGAGTATATTGGGAAAAAGATGCTAATGATGAAGCTGCCAGGTAACAGGAAAAGATAAGGTTTATGGATGTGGTGAGAGAGGACATGCAGATGGTTGGTGTGATAGAGCAATATGCAGAGGACAGGAAGAAATGGAAACAGTTGATCTGCTGCGGCGACCCCTGATGGGAGCAGCCGAAAGAAGAAGGATCTAGTGTTTCTAGTGCTATTCATTCAGGGGATATGCTAAAGGTCCATCTGGGCTGAATCTGCGTATGTATCATATGCCAGGCATAGATTGCCTCTCAGTAACCTGTGGGAGACTGAGTACAGAGACAGAGTTTTAGGGCATACTTCTAGTGTCATAACTTAGTTAGGTAGGGGTTTGAATCCAGCAAGTGGCAAGTGTGTGTGAAGGGGGGTTAGTGTGTATGAAAGGAACATCCCTTTGGGTTGGGAGGGTGGCCTAATGGTTAAGGTGTTTGTCTTACAAACACAAGATACAGGGTTTGAATCTCACAGGGGATAACTGGGTAGGCTTAAAATGGCTCACAAGAGCAGTTAGCCTGGTACTAACCTATGAACCTATTTAAATACTATATAGGACAATGTGTTAATACCCAGGATTCTGTTGGTGAGGAACCTCTGTGGGCATTCCAACTGATGCATATGCTTAGTCAGGTACATGCTAAACAGGGCACTGTACTCAATGATGGGTCTGATAAGGGCTGAGTAAAGTGGTACTATAACTTTACTTGTAAGTTGGGCAACACAGAATGATTGTTTTACTACCCTGGCTACATGGAAATGTTTATTGTTGCACCAGTTTTCTGACATGTGATTACCTTATCTAACACCTGTTTCTGACTATCACTTACTCTTATATAGGATGTTGTTATGGAAGTAAAGGCTGAGATTATCTCCCCGGATGAACTATTCAGTACCAGGTAGTATTCTCTGAAAGCCCATCTTTTTTAACATCTTCTACCACTACAGCCACTATCTCCTTTAATACAGGCCTTAACCTACCTCTGCCCCCTTCTCAGCTTTTCCACTTCTGTTTGACTGATTGCTATAGCCTGAAGCTCATATCTCAAAATCTTTTCCCATTCCACATCCTCTGGCCTAACATCTGAGTGTCTTATATCTGTTTGAATTTTTGCCAACTCCTGTTCCTTCTCAAATCTTTGTTGTGTTTTTGCCTCTTACTCCCTTCTGCTGCCATTATTCTAGATCTTGAAGTTGTTTTACAGCCATCACACCACATCAGTGACATTACCTCCCTTTCTAATATGTTATTATATTGTTACATTCACTATTCCCTCAATTTCTGATCACTCTTCCAAGGAATTCCATTTATAATGAGCCCAACTCCAGGAACCAGTGTTTCTAAGCTGGTTAACCAGTGTGTGTGTAAAGTAGCAGTGGAGTGCGATTTGCTATGTATCTATCTATTTGGGAAATAAGATCTCTATCTTGACTGGTGGGAGAACAAAGGCTATTCAGCTCCCATGAGTCATTTTGTCCCTAGAAAAAGTTGCCTATCTCCTTTCTTCATGCTTTTATCTCCATATGTCAACTCAGTCAAGGATCTTTATTGCATCTAAAACTTTTCCCTCCTCTTGCCTTTTTCTCTCTGGTTTCCCATACAACCTATCCAGTACTGAATTTATTGCAGTAAAATCCCCTGTAATAGTTAGCAATGGTCTATTTACTGTGAATGCGTCTACCAGACCACAGAAGGAATCTCTTACAAACGCTGGAATATCATTGTCAGGACCATATATGTTGTCTATCAGGCATTCTTATCCCTGTATTATATCATCCCATATAAGCCTTTGAACTGTACCACTTTTAAACACTCCTTTAGTTTGCATTCCAGTCATGTAGAAATTGCGTCTAGATGACTACTACAGCTGAAGTGATACCATGACCCCACATGCAAAAATGGGACAGAAGGGTTATGGATGCATAAATTAGAGTTTGCAATCACTTTGAAAACATTATGGCCAGTCCCCATCTGTCCCAGTGGTAGTAAATGAACGTAATCAGAAAGTACTGTCCTTTTAGTTTGCCTATCTTATTAACATTCAACATAGTTTCATGCAAACAAGTAGCCCCACTAGTAGCCATCCCTTCAATTTGTGCAGAATCCTTTTCTATATAATAGGGTGAGAATATTCTCTCATATTCCACAAGAGAAATATCAACTCCTGCTGGGTCCAATTACTACTGTTACATCATCTCATCTGGCTGCTTGAAAAAGACAATATCATTAACTACACTCTCCCAACTCTTCTGTGTTTACTCTTCAGTTTATTCTTAGTTTAGATTATAATAGTCTTTTGACAGCCCCTATCGCACCTTAAGCTACTGTTCTGCAGTGGCCTGGTAGTAATGACGGAGCATCTCAGTGAACCTTACAGCATGATGTACATTCTCTAACACCATCTAACAGATAATCATTTCACTGCAGCATAAAGCAAATACCACTTCAGGATAGAAGTTACTCTTACAGATGTTTTTAGATAAATGGTAAAATCCAGTAATAAGCTTTAATACATTTATGATATTTTGAACTGTGGAACAAATAACCCTGATGCTATCAGGTCCATTTGCTTGAGTTCAGGGTACCTCAGGTGGATGCAATAGATCCTGTGGCACTTACTGAAAAGAGAAGGTTGATTTTACTTTAAAGACTATAGAAGTATAAACACAAAAAAGGAACACATATGCAGAAAAGTGACAAACATATTAGCAGCATATACCAGTCTGATTATACAATACCTTCTTTATACAATAACTATTTATTTAAATGAGTCAAAATATGTTGTGTGTCCCATAGCTGGTTATACAATAATGCAGAACAATGATTTTTGCAAACTAGCCATAAAACAGAAATTAATATTTTATCTACAAAGTCTGTTTCCTGAATTTCTGCATTGTTATATAAACCACATGAAATTATATCAAGGGTAGCAGTTTGGAAGGTGGATAAGGAAAATATCTTTGAAAGCTTTTCCAAAAGACCTGAAGTCTACTACAATCCAAACTGAGTATGAAAAAAAGTTTCTTTCAACATTAAAAATGTACACAATCGTTCTCTTTATATCTCATCTGTCTTTTAACTGGCAGTTAATATGCTATACAGAACAGAGGCTATTTGGTTCCATTGTTTCCACAAGCTTCTTATCACCAAACATCATGCTCATTACACTGACTACACTACACAAGAAATGAATATTATGAAGGATAGTATTTCATCCTACATGACTTTTTTGCTCATTTAAATTTAACCTGAGAAACAAGAATTCTCTCTCTACTATTAGAATAGTTGTTATCAATGAAATCATATATTTTACCAACATAACAATGCCATCAGAGTATGCCATAAACAAAGGAAATAAAATATTTTTCTAACATGCAACATGGCTTCCACTAAGAGATTCTGGGTGCTGGAAATAAAAGTGTTACTAGCCAAATCAAACAAGATACTGGCTAAAGAATTTCTCTGTTTTTTCCCTCTACTTATTTTACCTTCATTGCTTATTTTCCTGTTAATTAAGATTTTAATATACATACTCATATGTACATATATATATATATATATATATATATATATATATATATATATATATATATATATATATATATATATATATATACACACATATATATATATAAACTGACAAAACTTTGGAGTGAAAGACATAATTAATCAAAATATCTCATGAGATATCATGACTAATACTGCCATATGCTTTAGCAATATCATAAATTATATTGTAATTTATGTTTCTTATTAGAACACAATCAAACACTTCCTTAAATCAAAGCAGAACATCATTAGTAAATTTGCAGCTTATTTCATAAATATTCATATCTAAAATGTCATGCAATTCACTACCAATCCTATTTTGTAATATGTTCATGAAAAAAAATATACTCATTATTAGGAAGAGTCAGCAGACTCCAGATATTAATATAATCTTTATAGTGCTTGTTGTGTATAAACCGCAGTACTCTCTGGCAATTAGCTTTATCTGTAATACCAAAAGACCACCATTCACTTAATATTGTTAAAATGTAGGCCCCCTATAATGCTTAATAACTTATCCATTCACTGCTTGGGAACTGTCATTCTTGCAAAAACATAATAATAAGTCTAACTTTTATGAATAATGTGTATTTTCTGCTGTACTGATACTAAACTTTTTAATGTTCCATTCAATAGATAGCCACTGAGGACTGACAAAATGCAAATTATGAATATACTTTTCAAGAAAGGCTACATTCCTTGTCTGAGAATATAATAGGTCATTATCAAAATTTCTGACATGAGTCATCCTAGTTTCTTTATATTTAACTAATTTACTTGGAAATGTAGCTACCTCTCTTTTTCTACTATGTTAGATATATTTCTGTCTTTGTAATAAAGAATATGCTTATTCTTAACATGTTTTTATAGGTTACTTCTTTGGTGCTTGTGTAGAGGCTTCATCCATCTATAATTCCAGTTGACAGGGTGTAGCTAATGGAAAGTATTCAGACTTCCTAATGTTCGAAAATAATTTTCCAGGAAGAGATACTCCTTTTTATACTTAGATTTCTATTGAATCCATTATCTTTCTCAAGTTGTAGGAAAACATCCTCATAGGCAGATAATGTTGCCATAAAACATACATTTGAGAGGTATACATAACATCACCAACTCAGTCTTTGAGCTCTCATTCCTATATGGATATTGTCCTGGTTGCTCTCAATACTTGACCAAATGATTAGAAAAAACACGTTAGAAAAGATTCATTATCTCTTCCAAATTTTCAGAGAGAAAAACACCATCAGTTTCAATGCAAGGCACACTTCTTTTATCAGTAGAAGGTTTGCTTTTGCTTAAAAATAATCTGCTTAAGTTTCCTACATGCATATATATCTGATCCTATTTTCCCTGAACGTTTATGTAGGTTACAATTAAAATCTCCACTAATCATTATGCTTTCATTGTCTAATACATATGGCTTATGCTGCTCAAAAATGCAACTGTTGACCATTCAGGAAATAAACTGTCCTAACAGACATTCACATTTGCTCATACTGCTTTTACTCAAACTATTTCTTTCTCTTATATTTTCTCCCGTTAATTATATCCTCCTTATCCTCCTATCTTTCTTTGGTGGAACTGCATGCCTGCAAGGAAATAAGACTTGGTCTCCCCCTTCCTTTCTTATTTCTCCTTGCCAGAGACAGTTATTGTGCACAGTCAACATTGACTCAGTGTACTCAAATGTGTCATTAGTGTGTTTTTATTTTTCTATTGAAGTGTCCCTGCAAGAAAATTCAGATGTATGTAACAGTAAAGTTTGTAATTTGAACAGCAGTCTCTGGGCTATATTTTTATGTAAATTATAAATATTATGGTAGACAAAAACAAAAAACTTTGTCCACAGTAATAGCTCCATTTTCTCAGACCACAGCAGTCGCACTGGTACTTTCTGCTTTAACTGTGCTCGCTCATGTCATTGTATTTAGCAGCCCCCTGTCTCCCTTCCTTAAGTTTATTTATTTCTTGGGTAACCACTTTCAGTTCTGAGCCAATACTTTTCCAGAGCTGCACTCCTGCATTCTGGCTTACTTTACCTCATTGTTTTACTGATTTATGGGGGTTGGGGTACCCTTTGGACTTGCAGTTCAAAGACCATTGAAACCGCCTTACATTACACAGTTGTTCAAATAGTCAAGTGCATTTTTTTACTGTTATTACTATAATCAGTGTGACAAAGGATGTACTGCCAGCATAGCTAGGTGGAATTCTATAAATAATTATATGTCATTTGTGAAGATTAATATAATTTATATAGAAGTGTAACAAAAGGAGATAGTGCCAGCCCAGCTATCTGGAATTTTGCAAATGATCATATGTCATTTGTGAATATCAACATGATTAAGATAAGATACTTGTGTTACAAATGTATTAGAAATGTATATCAGGTGTTTATAAAACTGCTGGTACACAAGTGTGTGTTGAAAAGCTTTTTGCAAAGCACTAAAAATGAAACCATAGCATGCCCTGTTGGAATAGAGCAGAAATGTTCCTGCACTATTATAACTGTTTAGATGTTCATAGGTTCATAGGTTCATAGGTAGGTACCAGGCTATCAGCCCAAGGGCCTACATAAGCCTAGCCAACAAGGTTCCATGGCTTACGCCACCCAAGAAAGTTATTTTCCTGTGCCACTGTCGAGCAGAGACACAGAAGTGATCCCGGGTGTATTTCCAATTTCCCATCCACTCATCAAGATTTTTCTTTAAGAGTGCTAATGAAGAACTTTTCTTGACATAAATGGGTAGCTTGTTCCAGAGTATAGGAAGTCTCTGGGACAGGAATCTATCCCTCCAGCATGTCCTGTTTATTGTGGTGACCGGGTTTAGGTCCCTAGAGCGTGTAGCTCAGAGGGATTGGGATTTCTTTAGGTGTAGCATGTCCAACAGCTCTGGGTTTGACATAGCTTTATATGTTAGGCAGAGATCACCTCAGAGTAGGGGGTATGCTACGGAGTAAAGCTGGAGTTTTTTGAGGCGGTCAGTGTAGGGCATTTGTTTGAGGCCAGTAATCCTCTTTGTGAGGTACTTCTGTGGCCTTTCCAGCTGCTGCAGATGTCTTGTGGGGTACATTCCAAAAGGGGCGTTGTACTCTATAATGGGTATAATGAGTGTCGAGTAGAGGGGAACAATGACCTCTTTTTTCCTGGATGAGAACCCTTTTATGATGAGGTGTGCCATGTAGAAGGACTTCCTGATTACTGAGGTGATGTGACTATCAAAGGAGAGACTACTGTCCACCTGGGTCCCAAGGTCTCTTATCATGCATTCGGTGTTAAGTAGATTGCTGCCTATGTGGTAGTTCATGGGTATAGAGTTTTTACCAAAGGGGATGACACTGCATTTTTTGGCATTGAGCTTGAGGCCATGGCTTTGACACCAGCCATCTGTCTCAGTGAGGCCCTTCTGTAGGATGTCCACATCATTTGGGGACTTGACTATGGCTCCTAGTTTGCAGTCCTCTGCGAACTTTGTTAGCCAGAGGCCTTCTGTATTAGCCTGTACTTCAGAGAAGTAGATACCAAACAGGAGACGTCCCAGGATGGAATCCTGTGGTACTCCACTTGTCACTGCTTTGAGGTCAGATTTGGAGTCTGCAAATTTTACAGTGTGGGTTCTATCAGCGAGCCAGTTGGCAACCCATCTTGTAACACAGGGAGTTTAGTGAGTTTAGCTATAATTCCAGAATGGGGGATGGTGTCGAAAGCCTTGACAAGGTCAAGATAGGCTGTGTGAACCACCTTACTCTCAACCACAGCTTTAGTGACTGCCTCAAAGAAGTCGATTAGGTTCAGGAGGCATGATCTGCCTTTCACAAACCCGAACTGGGTGGGATCCAGAGTTTGGAGGTTACCAATGTCTTTGTTTATGAGTTCCATGATGATACATTCCATGGCCTTGCAGACCAGGCTCATCAGGCTAATAGGTTGATAGTTCCCGGGATCACCATTGTGGAGTGGGATAACTGTTGCTGTGTGCCATTCAGTGGGCACAAAGCCTGATGCGAGGCTATTATTGAACATGGTGCTTAGGTGGGGAGCCAGTTTGTTCTGAAGTTTGTGTAAAATGCAGCCTGGGATGTTGTCCGGTCCCATGGATGCTGTGTTTTTGGCTTTACAGAGTGCAGCTTTTACCTGTGTAGTTGTGATTACATGGACTTTGCATTCTTCCTGTATAGATATGGGCCCTTTAGGGGGTGGGGGAGGGGGTAAAGTTAGTACTGAACCTATCTGCCAGGATATTGGCAATATCAGTTGGTTCTGTAATTTTCTTGCCTTTGTGCTCTAACTCAGAGCAGATCTGGGTGTTGCCATCTAGATACTTGACATAGCTGTAGAATGCTTTGTGGTTGTCCTTGGATTTAGTGGTGACTTTGTTTTTGCAGCTAGCTTTGGAGGATCTTATAAGGGATTTCAGCTTCTTACTGAAGCTGACCAGGGAGCTCCTCCACTCATGGGATTTTATTCTCTTTTGCAACAGTCTCTTCCTTCTGTTGTGCAGTTTGTTTATGCCACGGGACCACCAGATTGGTTTCCTTTTTTTGGAGGACAGCATCTTGGTTCTGTTTGGGATAGCATGATCCATGCACTCGTGTAAGTGCTTATAGAGTGCATTTGTGTAGGATTCAGCAGTTGTAACTGTATTGTCCATCTGCATAGGTGTCAGAAAGTTCACTACTTCTGTCTTAAGAAGCATGAAGTTGGCTTTGGAGAAATTTTTTATTGTGGTTTCCTTAATGGAGGGTGGAGGCAGGATGTGGATATCAAGGGTGATAAGCTTATGATTGGATCGGACCAACGAGGAGCTGACTTCAGGTGTGAAACACCGGTCACTCATGTTGGTAATGACTCGGTCTAGGATATTGCTGCCTCTGGTGGGGGTGTGGATAAGTTGATCTAGGGCATTGGAGTTTATGAATTCCAGAAACTGTTGAGCTAAGGAGTTAGTATACAAATAGTTTTCCCAGTTAATGGTGGGGTAGTTGAAGTTGCCCATTATTAATGTGTTTGGTCGAACCCTAATATTTTCCAGTACATTAAGAAAAGTGGAGTGAGAATCCTAGGGCATGGTAGGGGATCTGTAGCAAGCTACAATTTTGATTGCAGTTTTGCCCAGAGTTAGTTGCACTTGGATAACTTGGATAACCTCGGATGCATTATGCTGAGCAACTAGCCTGGAGGTGTGGATATCCTTAATGAATATGGATACACCTCCACATTTGGTGTTTTGGTCCAGGTTACATGGCCAAAAAGTGTGGTATGAGTTATAGCCTGGTAGTGCAGAGGTGCTCTCTGGAGCCTTGAACCAGGTCTCAGTCACTGCACAGATAGCGATGTTCTCCATTTTAAGGAGTGCCTCAAGTGAGTGCATTTTGAGGTTTAGACTTCTAGCATTGAGTAGCATTACCCTCAGGTTTTGCTTGTCTGTTCCTGTTATGGTGGTGAATTTGTTATTTGAACCCTGCCTAAAAAGGCACTATAGGGGCAGCAAGAGCCTTAGCCAGTATCCAGAATCCCAGGGGTGACAGGTCAGGCCATCTGTGGCAAAGCATCGTGGTCTGTTGACCATGTCATCCCAAGCAGACAGATACTGGATCCCCTTAGAATGACACCAAAAGCTTAGCCAATTGTTGAAGTCAGTCATTTTGTCTTTGTACTGCGATATCATTCTGGGTGATGGCAGAATGCTACTCAGGGCTAGGGTCATACCTGCCAGGGCTACAAGATCAGAGAGCTCTTCCATATCTCTTTTCATGTAGTCCAGGGAGGTACATCTCAGGTCATTCACACCAACATGGACAATGACAGAGTCATATTTGTACTTGTTGTGGAGTGACCTGAGTGCATGGGTTATGTGGCGGATCCTGGCAACTGACAGGCAGCTGACAGTAACCTTCTCCTTGTTTAGCCTGGTGAGTGGGACATCAGTGTGCCTGACTATAGAGTCACCTATGACTAGTGTATGTATATATATTTTAACAATTGAAACTGGAAAACAAGAGGCTAACTTCAGAAAAATAGCTGAAATTAAATTACTCTATGGACACACAAAAAAAGATGTTATCTTTCAGTTTCAGTTCAGTAACAGACAAAATGTCTAGAAGTAGAAGTTTTTTGTATTGTCTTGGAAGTGTTTTATTGTTTTATGACTTCCAGGATCTGCCTTAGTTCTATGAAAAACCTGTGTCTATATTATTTTAACAGGTAGATGCTAAATGCTACCAGCTGCAGCAGTGGGGTTTTAACAGGGACAGAGTCAGATAACAAGAAATTAGGTCATTTTGCAAGCTATCCCAGCAGTAATATTCAAAATATTAATTTGGGAAGTCTCTGAGAGAGAGATAGCATGCTGTATTGTCTTTGACCTGACAACATCAAGATCCACTCACCACATCTGTCTTGCTGCTCCAATTAAGTAAGTGTACTAAGGTACAGTAATTCTCTTAGATTAAGTCAGGAATATACTGAAGCATAGTTTAGATGTTTTCTTTATTTAGTTGAGACTGTCTGCAATGTTATTTTAAATATTACCTGTGATTTTGAACTCCGATGTTACTGTGATTATATACTGAGTATTTTCTTGCTCTTTTAATATTTATTATTAAATATATTTAAATATTTCATTGTGGCTGATCTTTGTGAGACATATTTAAGTTTTGGGAGTACTTGTATATTTATTTAGTGACACTGTGGCCACTCTTGATAGCCTTGTTCTTAGTCAAACTACCATTTGTATTGATAGTAACATTACACAGTAAGATTGAACACCCTTTGTTAAGGGCCTGAAAGTAGCTGATAAGGATGTGGCTGCTGTCAGTGATAATTACCTTATAATCTGGGTAAAAGGGGGCATAGCTAGTAAACTTGTGCCAGCCTTTGTTAGGTGTGTGTGTGTGTGTGTGTGTGTGTGTGTGTGTGTGTGTGTGTGTGTGTGTGTGTGTGTGTGTGTGTATAAATCAAACCTCAAAGAGTATGAGTGTCAGTTACTTGGGCAGGGACACAAAGCACTGGTTGGACAGAGAGGGTGCTGGAGGTCTTGGCTTGGCCACTCAACTGAGGTTTCAACCCTATAGCTGTGGCAGTGGGGAGTCTTAATGGGGATCTGGAGAAGGAGGGAGAAACCAGACCCGGACTGACTGTGATATCTGTGGGCTCTTAAGGGAAATTGCACTGGATGCGGAAAACTGCATCTGGAAGTACTGTGTGTGTCCCTGTCATCACCTTAATGCACATCCCCCACTGGTGCTAGTGATGAGGATTGTGACTCCTTGATTACTGGGTCAGTGGTGGGGGGCCACATTTATTAGTTGGTAGTGGTGGGATATCCACATATTGGGATTCAGTGGTGTGGATATTGAACTCTCGTAGCCTGTAAACAGTGGTCACTAGAGAAGGTGTTTGTACTCTCAATCAGCCATACAGTACACATTCAGAGTTTCACATCGCAATAGTTTTATTTATTGTTTGTTAGCTTAGTTAATCAGGGAGATCAGACAAGGATGTCAGCAGAGGAGTATGGCAAGCTGACAAGGTGCCAATTGGTTGAGATGTGCCAAGATAAAGGACTGGTGCATGCCGACCTGACTAAAGCAGAAACTACTGCAGCCTTGGTCACATCTGCATCACAGACCAGCAACCAGGAGAACAACCAGGCTGGCCTTGGAGATGTACAACTCTCAGAAAATGGACAGCTCAACCTTTCCACAGAGGACTTAAAAATCCACCTGGAGTTATAAAGACTGGAACTGGAGGCCAAACAGTTAGGTTCATAGGTTCATAGGTTCATACTAGGCTATCTGCCCTAGGGCATTTATAAGCCTAGCCAGAGTGTGTTTGGCTTTCGCCACCCATTTTAAATTAATTTTGCTATGCCTTTTTTGAGGTTAGTATACTGTGCCTCTGTCTAACAGTGACACAGAAGTGATATCCGATCTCCCATCCACTCATCAAGATTCCTCTTGAAGAGAGTGAATGTGGGACTCTGCCTAACCTGGACTGGGATTTTATTCCAGAGTGAAGGGAGCCTCTGGGTTATGAATCTGTCCCTCCAGCATGTCCTATTTATTTCAGTGCTGAGGTTCAAGTCTCGGGCGCCGTAGCTCGATGGGATTTGATTTTCTGAGGTGCAGCATGTCCATTAATTCCGGGTTGGACATGGCTTCAGGCACAGATCGCCTCTGAGCAGGCGGTATGCCACTGAGTAGAGCTGGAGTTTCTTTAACCGGGTAGCATATGGCATCTGTTTGAGCCCTTTGATCCTCTTGGTGAGGTACTTTTGGGGTCTTTCCAGTTGCTGCAGGTGTCTAGTTGGAACTAGAATCAGCAGAGAGACTGTGGCATTTGGAGGTGAAGAAAAGGAGAAACAGATGTCATTAGAATCAGCAGAGAGACTGAGATATCTGCAAGCTGAAGACAATGAGAGGAAAAGGCAACATGAGAAGGAGATGCTAACTCTTCACCAGGCTCATCAAGGTAATAGGGAAGGGAGCAACCAAACCCCAGAAACAACAAAGGTCAGTAAATTTCTTCCACAATTTACAGAGGGTGATCATTTTAATAGTTTTATTCATATGTTTGAAAGAGTATGTAAACAGTATAATGCTGACCAAGGGCTCTGGGACTATATCCTGGTGAAAGCCATGCTGTTTCTAAATTGTCTGATACTGATTGCTTACATTATAATACTGTTAAAAATTGTTTATTAGAGTGTTTTAAGTTAACACCGGAAGCTTATAAAAAAATGTTTTATGAGCATAGATGGAAGGCAGATGAAAGTTTGTGTGTGAATATAATGCTGAAATAAGTACTTATTTTCATAGGTTGGTGAGTGAGTGTCAGGTTATCACTTTCGAAGGGCTGGCAGACATTTTGGTGAAGGAACAACCCCTTAGCACTTTGTGTGAGGACATGAGAATCTGGTTAGCAGATAGAGAATGTAACACCACAGATGAGGTGGGGGAAAGGGGGAGACCTATACCTAGCAAACAGGGAATCACTGCCCAGGAAAGGAATATACAGTGCTGCACTGAGTATAAGGGGAACCCATGGTGGGCAGCATAAATTACCCCAATAGAGTCCGACAGTAACAGGGGAAGCCACTAGTTCAAGTAAATGGTCAGGATCAAGGGTTAAATGTTTTAAATGTAACCAGTGGTGCCATCTTGCATATAGATGTCCATGGAGGCAAGGTGGGGAACAAAACGTGAAGGAGCCAGCAAGTGGGAATGACAGAATTCCAACAGTATGTTGTATGGAGACAATAAGGGTATCAAACTACCAAAACAGTTTATATTCTATCTTAGTACATGGGAAACATGCCACTGCTAAGAGAGACACAGCCCCTGACCTAACTACTGTGAAGCCTGCAATGGTTAAAGAGGAGCACAACTTGCTTGGGCAGTCTACTCCAGTCACAGCTTTAGGAGGGACCCCATTCCAAATACCTTTGGCTAAGGTTCACCTTGACTGGGAGGGTGGAAAAGGAAGCAAGCAAGTAGGTGTGTTCTAGGATATCCCTGCGGATGTCCTGATAGGGAATGATTTTGATAATGCAGTACCTTGTGTGCATGCAGTGACACACAGTCAGGCTTGGAGGTAAGCATGCTAGTCTGGTAGCATGGACAGGACCCAGACAAACCACAGACTTGAAGACAGGACTGGTATCGTGGCTACTTAGCAGTGAGACAGCTACAGTGGCTGGTGGGTACTGCTGTTCCCCTTGACAGAGTGACTGCAAGGGCAGAGGTGAGTAGTAGTACCCAGCCTGATGGTGAGGCACCACTGTCAGGGAATATGAGACTTCCTGTAGAAGGGGAGCTGGGAAGGGTTGCAAGGAGAGAACTGAGACAAGCTGAGCTCTCAGACCCTACATTACAAGGCCTGAGGGAGGTAGCCAGTGAGGCACCTGATTGTCAAAGAAAAGGGAAATCTGTATATTGTGACAAAGGGTTAGTGTATGAGGGAGGGCTAGAGGGTGAGACAATACAGCAGTTGGCAGTGCCCAGAGCTTACTTTCTGGAACTTCTATCCATAGCCCATGGCATTCCCTTTGCAGGTCATATGGGCATAATGTGCAGAAAGAGACATATTATGCAGAACTTTTATTGGCCTGGGATTTCCAGAGATGTAACAGGGTACTGCAGGACCCATGAGCACTGCCAAAAGGTAGACAAGGCAGGAGACAAGGTGAAAGCTTGCTTGGTGCCTTTGCCTGTAAATGAGGAGACATTTCAGATGGTACCCAAAGTTACACAGGGAAAAAGTATATCCTAGTGGTAGTAGATTATGCTACCAGATACCCCTAGGTGGTGGGTCTGTCCTCCATCAAGGCAGTTTCCCAAAAGGAATACTAACTGACAGAGGTGCCAATTTCATGTCAGACCTGCTGTTTTTTTCTGTGGATGCACTGTGGGGTGAAGCACCTAAAGACCACACCTAGCATCTTCAGACTAATGGTCTGGTTGAGAGGTTAAACTCTACACTAAAGACCATGGTACGGGCATTTGCAGACCAGTTTAAGAGAGGGTGGGGCAAATATTTGCCCATATGTTGTTTGCTTACAGGGAGGTGCCCCAGGAATTCACAGGTTTTTCACCCTTTGAGTTTCTGTATGGGGATAGGATGAGGGGGGCCTCTAGATTTGATTTGGTATGAGTGGGAGGGTGAATGTGAATCCCACAAGGAGTCTCTTGTGGCATGTGTCCTAAACCTCAGGATAAGGCTCAGGGAACACAATAACTTGGCCCAGGAGAACCAGGCAGAAGCCCAACAGCAGAAAAAGGTTTGGTATGAAAGGAATGCTCGAGCTAGAGACTATGCTGTAGGACAGCAGATTATGGTTCTCATTCCTGTCAAATACAACAAGCTGCAGGCATCTTGGGATGGATGCATCAAAGTGGTAAGGAAGGTGAGTGATGTTAACTACTTGGTAAAACCGATAGGCAGGAGGCAGGGGCACAAACTTTACCATGTTAACATGACAAAACCTTACCATGATATGGAGGCCCTTGTGCTAAGCATTTACAGTAAAAGGCAGGAGGAGTCTGAGGGAGATCTATGGTTACAGGTAGCCAGCCAGCAAAATACTAAACTACTATGGTGGAGCCTTGAGTAGCAGGCATAGGATAGGATAGTACAACACTGTACTGGGGTCAGCAATACCAAGGCAGCTGGAATCTCAAGACAGGGAATCGGGTAAGGTATTCTTGATAGGATCATCCATCTCAAGCAACATTTCCCAAGGGTCACCTAAAAAGCTAGCTTGAGTCTTCGATAGGGGGGAAGAAATGTGATAAAGGAGGTACTACCAGCATAGCTATTTGGAATTTTTTAAGTAATTATATGTCATGAAATCCAGAGATAAGGCCTGGGAGCACTGCCGACTAACAAAAAATAACTCATATGGACAATCATTCCTTGAACTGCACAATAAAGTCAAAAAGCATATAAAATTAGACAAATCCCTTTACTATAAATCCACCCTAAACTCTACCAACCACAACCATAAGCAGTTATGGTCCACTATTAATTCTATCCTCCACCCAGGGACAATTGATACCCCCCAGCCATCCATTCCCCCCCTCCTCCAGCAGTATTGCTGAATCCTTCAACAAACACTTCACTGAAACTATAACATCTCCAAACAAACAACACTTCCCTAGAACAGCCCCCCAACCCCTAACCCTAAACCCCCCACTCATCTTTTCTTCTTCATCTCAGTACCTACCTCCAACATAAAAAAAGGCTATTGTCAAAACTTAAATCCACCAAACTCACAGCTGACAACCTCCCCTATGAATATTTAAAAAATTGCAGCTGATACACTAGCCTACCCAATTTCAGTTCTAATCAACAGAAGGCTATGTTCCCTTGTTATGGAAAATATCCCACATCATTCCCCTCCACAAAGGCACCCTCTCCACCAACCTCTCCAATTACTGCCCCAATGCTATCCTCTCCCCTCTCTCCAAGATACCTGAAAAATGTATCAACACCCAGGTCTCCAAGTACCTCCTAGCTAATAATCTCCTCTCCAAAACCCAACATGGTTTCAGGCCATATCACAGCACTACTTCCACTCTGCTCTCCTTCACCAGCACTATACTTCATCACAAAAACAATGGCCTCTTCTCTACTGCCGGATTTCTAGATCTCTCAAAGGCCTTTGACATGGTATCTTATGAGCTACTACTCTCTACTTTCCCCAACCTATCCTTCTCACAATCAGCCTGCAACTAGTTCCACATGTATCTACATGGATGCCAGCAATCAGTAATCTGGGATGATAACCTATCACCTCGCTTCCCAGTTACTCTCAGAGTTTCCCAAGGGTCTATCCTTGGCCCTCTGCTATTCTCACTTTTCACTAACAACCTGCATACTGCCACCACACAAGCATCTCTTATACAGTATGCAGATGACTCTACTCTCATCTGCTCTGCCCCCACTCTACCAGAATGCAACAAATCACACAGGAATCATTCTCTTCTGTAGAAAGCTGACTATCCAATGCTCAGCTCCTACTCAACTCAAGTAAGATAAAACTTCTCCTGTTCCAACCTTCCAAAGTCAGCCAAAACATACCCCACTTCAACATTCTCGCCAAAGACAATACCATTATCTTTCCATCAGAACACACAAAATTACTCAGTGTGGAAATCAACAACAAACTTAGATTTGACACCCACATATCTCTCACAATAAAGAAAGTGGTGCATTATATCGAAGCCGCAAATTCCTAACCAAGGCAGCTAGAATCTCCATAGCCAATTCCCAGCTAATCTCCACCCTACTCTATGGATCCCCCATACTTACAAACCTTAGACAGACAGACCTACACAAGCTGGATGCTTGTTACAACAAAATTGCTAAATTTGCCACTGGAACCTCCTACCGCAGCCATCACTCTATCTCCCTTAAAGAAGTAAACTGGCTAGAACTCACATAACTCCTTCACTTTAATCAACTCACCCTCGCTCAAAAACATATTAACCCCACCCTTAACACCCCTTCCCTTCAAACCCTTCTCCATCCCTATCACTCCATTAAGACCCTAAGATCAAGCAACAAAAATCAACTCACTGTTATCAAATCCAAAAACACAGCAGGAGAAGCCATATTTTCATGTACCATATCTAAACTTTGGAACAATCTTCCACCCTCTATAACTGCTCTTTCTTCCAGCAGCCTTTTCAAGACTGCACTCAAATTCCACTTAAATGTGCATTGGCTTTGTCCTTGTTCTAATCCAGACTAGCACCCCCATCCTTAGCCCCCACCTAGTCTCTTAACCTAACTATACTACCGCCATTACTAACCACAGTCATAATTAGTTAGTTGTCTTTACATACTTTAAAAATCTTGTCTGACGACTTTGTTACTAATATTATAAACTACAAGAAACTATCTTAACTTGCAACATTTACTGCATATACTGTTGATAATCAATATCTTGTTATTAAACTTTAAATTTATTTTGTATTAAAGCCAACAACCTGTAATGTTGTTTACTATTGCTGCAACTTTGTATCTCTATTTATCATGTCCATGATGTGGAGCTTTTCTCCCTGGGCATCCGCTGAAAAACGACCTGCGTCCAGTCGGAATTTCCTGGTAAACAAATGTTAATAAATAAATAAATAAATAAACATTTGTGAGTATTAGCATAGTTTATATAGATGTGTAATAAAAGGAGATACTGCCAGTCCAGCTATCTGGAATTTTGTAAATAATTATATGACATTTGTGAATATCAACATGATTCATATAAGATACTTGTGTTACAAATGCATTAGAACTGTATGTCAGGTGTATATCAAACTGCTGGTGCACAAGTATGTGTTGAAAAGTTTTTTGCAAAGTGCTTAAATTGTAACCACAACATGCCCTACTGGAATAGAACAAAAATGTGCCTGCACTATTGTAACTGTTCAGATGTATATATTTTAAGAAAGGAAACTAGAACACAGGAGGTTAACTTCAGAAAAATAGCCGAAATTAAATTATCTTATGGCCACACAATAAAAAGATAGTTGCCCAGATTTATGAAAATTTGCAAGGAGTGCAAGAAGAGTGTAGGAGCTCAAGCCAGCAATATGTCTGCCATGCGATCCAGGTATAGCTGGCAGGGGAATGCATGAGAGCTGCTAAAGCTACTCTTGCATGGACAGTGTCATGGTATGCAAATTAACTCATCTGCTGGTGAAAGCCATGCAAATGAGGTAAATTTGGGATCCAGGAAACACTAACCGGTTCATGAAAGATTAGTGTTAGCTGAAGAAATGTACTCCGCTGGTAATGGAGTGCATTTCTGCAAATAGCTAAATGGAGCTATGACAGCTCCAAATAAAGGATGCATACAGTTGAGGAAGCATGCCAATGGCCAAATATAAGGCCACTGGCATTATATAATGTTTAAAAATATAACAATTTAACTTCCCCCCATATCCGATGTTTAAGCATAATGCAGCATCGCACAAACGTGCGGCACTTATAAAAACAAGAAAATAATTAAAAAAAGCCAAACATAGGCATTTTCACTAAAAAGTTTATTCTGCCATGCAGGTGAATGGCAGGCTGAAGACAATATGGCCACTGAGTAGTGGTTGCTACGGGGTGAAGCTCAGTGTGAGAGATGTAACCATGCATTACTAGGCAATCCTATGCAAATGAGGATAAGGATAGTGAATCCCAATTTTCCCCAGCATGTGAGGCATGCCCCAAGAGTGTAAGAGTAGGAGTAGATGAGTAGAAGAATTTAATATAGGTGACAACATGAGGGGGTGTGTCAGACAGGCTGTAAGCTAATTGGAACACAGTGGCTTGTGTTTGCTTTGAGTTGCTCAGGATTGCAAGAGACGTGCCTACAGTTGTCCTATTTGAAAACCTCAAACCAAAAGTGCACACTGTTAAAAGATAGGAAACACCTTGCAAACATGCACACAGCATGTGCAAGCATGTGCGCATATTTGCGCTCATTTGCGTGGCGCTGCCCCGGGCAGAAACAGAAAGGCAAAAGGAAGGAAAAGAAGTAGTAGGAAGTTAACCAAGGAGAACTAGCAGAGCTGCCAGGTGAAATATATCAGAATTAGCCAATTACACAGGCAGCAGACTAGCCCAGGCCAACCCAGCACTTTAAACTCTGCAAACACCATTCCCCTCTATTTTATCTCAAGAACTCTGCAACACTGCAATATATAAAGACGGAAAGCTTAAAAAGCTTAAGTCAGACAAAATGTTAGGGGCTGCTCTTGTAATCATAAACCAACATGTGCAAGGTGCTGAGGGTGATGATGTTGTGAATGCTGCTGAGCAACCTACAGTAAGGAGATGGAGAAGAGTGTACAGACCCAGGGTAACCTACCAGGGGCTACATGAGCTGGAGATAGCGGAGCACTATAGGATGGACAGAGACCTCCTACAGCAAATTGTTGAGCCTTGCTGGCCATGCCTCACACACAGAACCAACAGAGGGGAGCCCATCCCAGTAGATACCAAGGTATGTGGAGGCCTAAGAATTCTAGCTACAGGTACCTTCCAAAGACGAACTGGTGATATGATGGGGATTTCACAGGCATCAGCATCCAAGGTACTCCACCAGTTCCTGGATGTCATGTCAGCACATGTCGGTAACCACATATATTTCCCCAATTCCCATGAGGCATTGGCCAGCAATATGCGTCTTTTCCACTAAATAGCAAAATACCCTGAGGTAGTGGGTACAATAGACTGCACGCACATATGCATCAAACAAGCACCCGGTGAGTGGGGTAGGGTCTACATCAGCTGAAAAGGCTTCCCCTCCATCAACCACCAGTTTGTGTGTGATGCCCAGGGCATAACAATGAATGTGTGTGCTGGATGCTCTGGAAGCTATCACGATTCCCACATTTGGCATTTGACCCAGCTGTACCAGAGATTTGCCATTGGGGACATCCCTGAGGGTCACCTAGTGGGGGATGCTGGATATGCACTGGAGCCATGGCTGATGACACCCATCAGAAATGCACACACACCTGAACAAGAACTCCATAATGAGGCACATGCACAAACAAGAAACATAATTGAGCGTGTGTTTGGGATGCTCAAGTCACGGTTCCAGTGCCTGGACACATCTGGTGGAGCCTTGCAGTACTCACCAACTACATGTACCCAAATTGTTATGGTATGTGCCATGCTACACAATATGATCCTGTGGAAACAGCTGCAGCAGGAACAGCATGGGGTAGGGCCAAACAGTTCCCCACCATTGCCAAGGCCTGCACAGGCACAGCATGACTCGGAGGAGAAACAACCTGAGCCTGCCCCAGTAGGCAGAAGGAGGCATGTCCATTATGCCCTGGCCTTGGCAAAGAGGCAATGCATAGCACATACACTGACTCAGTAGGAACCCTGGAAATGACGCCTCTCTCTGACTCGCACATACAGTAAAAAGGATGCCTAAGTTGACACTGCCTGTTTTCAAACATGTATAGGGAGTGTACTATGTGCATCCGACATAGGCAGCCATGCAGCCCCACCTGAGACATGAGTGCCCTATTTTAAGCAATCTAAAGCACTGCTAAGCACATTTTACCAGTATTGAGCATATTTCAATACAATTGCGCATAGCTGTGCAGCGTGCTAACCAGCGCAACGTCGGGCAAAGTCAAGCAAAGTTGGGTAAACACACTCACACCTGCTTTACTGTTCCTTAACCAGTCAGGTCTGCCCAGCACAAAAATAAAAAGCAGTGACAGGGCTCGAACTCAGGATACTGTGCACTATAGTCACAGTAGTGAACCACTAAGCCATGGCAGCATTTCACTGGCACAGACACAACTGAAGTCACTCACACATACCAGTTGGGGGGGGGGGTCACATACCTAACAGTCTTAGCCAGCAGGGCAATTGTAGACAAATGTAAACACAAACAAATGCTGAATAGGCATATGAGTAACCTCCCCCCAGGCCTATGCAGACAGATAACAGCAGGCCAGGCAGTGTGATGTGGGTTGGGTAGGCTATGAAGTCACAAACTAATATTTGTGTAATTGGAAGCTAAGGTCTGTAGTACAGTGGTATGCCTCAAGCCAGTATGATAGGCAACAGTACAGACTGAAATGGAGTACCTGACATAACAGTGCAGGCCTAGCAAATGTGTATAAGTGTTAGGTGTACCCGTCATCCTATGTACACCCACAGGTACAATCAGGTGTGCCCCCCTGGTAGAAATGTACAAATAATATCTGTCCCCCCTGTATGTAGAAATGTTGATAAGTCTATGCAAATTGACTCATGGAAGACCTGCAGGCACAGTATGCTTCCTGTCAATGTACAACATAAAGGTGAGCCCTGAAACATATATAGCATATATATATATATATATATATATATATATATATATATATATATATATATATATATATATATATATATATATATATATATATATATATATATATATATATATGCCCATAGTGGGCATGCTCACGCACAAATTTAGCAAATGTCAGTCAACAACATACTGAAAGGTCATACTGGGCATGCTCACACACAAACAAATGAAGCAAATTTCAGTCAACAACATACTGAAAGGTCATACTGGGCATGCTCACACACTTAAACAAATGAAGCAAATTTCTGTCAAGAACATACTGAAAGGTCATACTGAGCATGCTCACACACTTAGGCCATGTCTGAGTACAGCAGTGATCCACATATATCTGGCAGTTGCAGTTCTTACTCCAGACATGTCATTATTCACCAATCCTGCCTTGTGCACACAGTGATATGAAAACAGACCCATATAATATATTGGACCCCTGTCATAATCAAACTATGTAATACAAGTACTTACATTGTTCAAAGAAAGTGAAAATCCAAAGAAGATCAATAAATCTCCGATCAGTATCATCAAGAAACAATGAGCACTCCTAACATTATCCAAGACATGTTCTGCCAAAAATATTGCCAAAGAGTCCATAGAGAACCATGAATCTTTCTTTAGCTATGTCATAAATATCAATATAAACTCATATATGTTCTGAGTCAGTGCAAAGTGTCAGACAGGTTCATACATATTTACCCCCCCTCTCACTGACAAAAGGGCCCATTACCATACCTGGAGATTGTGAAAACCTGGAAATCACATATACAATGGTTAAACAGCTCTATCCCAACCTAAAAACACGGTGTCTATGGGATGACATGGTGTCCCTGGCTGTGTCATATGTGAACTTCAAAACAAACAGACCCTGCACATGAACAGTCTGTTGAGACTCACCCTCTGTACAGGATATGAACCTGTTGAATGGGTTACAGCAATGTTTGGCACACTCCACAAGTGTTGGTGCACAACAGACCATGGGAACTATTGTCTTATAAGCCTAATAAGCCTGATCTGCAAGGCCATGGAGTCCATCATTATAGAACTCATAAACAGAGCTATTGGGAGCCTACAAACACCCAACCCTACCCAGTCTGGTTTGGTCAGGGGCAGATCATGGTCCCTAAACCTGCTAGACAGTTTTCAAGGCAGTTACCCAGGACATACATCAATGAAATGAGCTCCACATGGCCTACATAGACCTTGAGAAGTCCTTTTCCAACATCCCACAAACATGTATCCACAAAATCAACAACCTGTGCATAAACATGTATGTCATCTGATGGATTGCCAAGTGGGCCACAGATAGATCCCACAAGGTAAGAACAGTGGTCTCCCTGTTGGACTGTAAGCTTGTAACAACTGCTGTCCACCATGGCTCAGTCCTGGGACGCCTCCTGTCTGGTGCATACTTTTCAGAAATACAATCAAACACACAAGGGCGATGGTTAGCAAAGTCTGTGGATGACTAAAAAAATGTTGTCATAACTGATGTTTGGGACAACAGAGACATCCTTAAAAAGGGTCTCAGTCAGACAGATGCAGTGTCAAAATTATGGCCTCGAGCTACAGTCATACAAATGCCACATAGGTGTCAACACCCTAAATATGGAGGTAATAATAAGGGATCTATGGACACATGAGGATAGTCATCACTACTTTCAGAAACACATTCACAAAGTGGTTAGAAAATCATGCTATGTGTTCCCACAAATTGTCAAATTTGCATGCAGGTTAAAGGAGGTTCCCTCTACTCATCAGTCATCAGACCCATCAGAGAGTACCAGGACACACTTGCGATGAATCTGACTAGGCACATTCAGCAGCTGGAAAGACCACTGAAGTACCTCAACAAGAGGATTACTGGTCTCAAACAGTTGCCCCATACAACAAGACTGAAGTAACTCAATCTGTACTCTGTTGCATACTGTCTACTCAGGCGATCTCTGCCCAACAGACAGGTCGATGTCCAATGTAGAACTGATGTACATGCTCTATCTGAAGTAAACCCAAGCTCACTGTGCCACATGCTCTAGGATATAATCATCACAACAATAAATAGAACATGTTGGAGGGATACATTACTAACTCACAGACTTCCCTTGCTTTGGAACAGGCTCCCAACCTACATTAAGCTGAGTCCCTCACTGACAATTTTCCAGAGGAGCCTTGATGAGTAAATGTGAAACTGAACTGTCACACCATGGATGACTTCATCAGCTCTACTACACAGAGGCATAGGGAACTAACCCCATGTGTGGTGATAGCTGCACACTCTGGCCATACTAATATATGCCTTCAGGCAGATAGCCTATTACCTACCTATGTACCTATATATGTAGGAGGAACACAGTATAATAAGCCAAAGATGGATGGGCAGAGATGTGTGTAAGGGTGACTATGAGAGGGAGCCATCCAGGACTGTCCCACCCAGCACACATCCCAATGGCACAAAAGACATGAGGTGCACATCTCACTGACTGTACATAATAGCCACCACTATCTGTAAGCATTACAGTGGATGTGGTGTATGTGCCTGCTGTACAACATGGCTGTTCAATGAAGCACACATCTACTATCTGTAGACATGTACCTGTCACATAGGTTCATAGGCATGTAGTAGACTATCTTCACGAAGGCATATATTAGCCTAGGCAAGTTGTGCAGCTTTAACCACCCCATTGGTTAGTCTCCTAGCCCTAGTTCTAATAGTTAGTACCATAAGCCCCTTTCTAGTGGGGCTCCTGATGTGATGCCTGGCATGAATTGTCTGTTTCCCATCCACTCATCAAGGTTCTTATTGAAGAGTGTCAGCGAGGGGCTCTGTCTGATGTACATTGGGACTCTGTTCCACAGTAAGGCAAGTTTGTGGAATGGTACTCTATCCCACCAGCATGTTGTATTCATTGTTGTGATGAGGTTCATATTTATTTATTTATTTTATTATTTATTTCCAGTTTGATTACCGGGGAAGTCCACTGGGCCAGAACATACCCATTTTCAGTGGAGGCCCGGGGAGAAAAGCTCCAAAAGCAAAGCAAATACAATCTAAGTTACATAGTGTAAAAGATAGTAATAAAATATATACATTTGGAATAACATTACATTGAATACAGATAGTAAAAAAGCAAATACACGCAGTATACTTCAAAAAACATCATTCAGGAAGGTAGATACAATAGATTTAGTAGTTTCCTTCAAGTAGCAGGTTTGACTGTATGAGAAGAAGGTCTAAGGTTATATGCTATTTACAATATTTACATATGAGGAGTAGAGAGAGAGAAAGTACATAAACTGAGAGTAGAATATAGTTTGATCAAGCAGTATCCCTGGAGTGTATAGTGCGACTTAATTTTGTTATCCTTAGATGGAGCATGTTCAACAGTTATGTGTTGGACATGGCTCTGTATGATAGGCAGAGTGTGCCTCTGAGTAGGTGGTATGCAACGGAGAACAGATTTAGTTTTACCAGTTGTGTTGCATAACACAACTGTTTGAGGCCAGTAATCCTCTTGGTGAGTTACCTCTGTGGTCTCTCCAGCTGCTGGATATGCTTAGTCGAGTACATCCAAAATGGTGCATTGTACTCAATGATGGGTCTGATGACTTAAGAGTAGAGGGCCACCACTACCTCTTTTGATCCTGATGCAAACCCTTTGTTAATTAGGTGGGTCACATCGGATTTTCTAATCATTTTGGCAACGTGGTTGTCAAAGGAAAGATGACTATCTACTTGTGTCCCCAGATCCCTTATTACCTTGTCAGTTTTTAGGGGGTAACACCTATGTGGTAGTTTGTGGGTACTTTGTTTTCCCCAAATGGGATTACTATAAATTCTTTCACATTGAGCATGAGGCCATGATTCTGACACCACACATCTGTCTCATAGAGTCTCTTCTGGAGAATATTTGTGTCATCTATTATGGCAAACACTTTACAGTTCCCAGCATACTTAGTCAACCACAATCCTCCTGTGCTGGCATGTACTTCTGAGAAGTATATACCAAACAGGAGGGGCCCCAGGACTGAACCCTGGGGGACACCAGTTGTTACCAGTTTAGAGTCTGACATGTAGCCAGCAACTCTTAATTTGTGGGATCTATCTTTGAGCCAGTTTGCAATCCATCTTCTGAAGTATGGATTTATGCCCAGGTTGGTGAGTTCATCTATGATACCTGACTAGGGAATGGTGTCAAAGGCCTTAGCGAGGTATAGGTAGGCTGTGTGGAGCTTCTTTCAATCATCTGTAACCTGGGTAACTGTTTCAAAGAAATCCACCCAGTTCAGAAGGCATGATCTGCATTTGACAAAGCCAAACTGGGTGTGCTCAACTGTGTGAAGGTTTGCAATATCTTTATTGTTAACTTCCATTATGATTGGCTCCATTGCCTTGCAGTTCAGACTCATCAGGATCATAGAGCAGGAATGCCCAGGGTCTTTTGTGACCCCACTCCAGTGGATTGGGAAGAACATTGCTGTGCAGCAATGTATAGGTACATATCCTGTAGAGAGGATGTAGAGAGATGTGTAGGTATCCTTGATGAATATTGATAAATCCCCACCCTATGTGCTATGATCCAGGGTCTGATGCTGGAAGGTATGGAATAAGAAGTATCCTGGTAGTGCTGGTGTGCTCTCTGGAGCCTTGAACTATGTTTCTGTTACTGCACAGATATCAATATTCTCCATACTGAGAAGTGCCTCGAGTGTGTGCATCTGGAGGCTGAGACTTCTAGCAATGAGTAGCATTTAGCTCACGTTGTGGTTATGTATGCTAGTTAAGTGTTTGGTTTGTCCTGAGAGACCAGTGTTCCACACCTGAAGTCAACGCCTCATTGGTCCGATCTGACCATAAGCTAATTACCCTACATATCCACATTCTGCCCCGACCCCTCCATTAAGAAAACCATGTTAAAAAATTTCTCCAAAGCCAACTTCATGCTTCTTAAGACAGAAGTGGTGAACTTCATGACACCCATGCAGCTGGACAATACAGTTACGACTACTGAATACTACACAATTGCACTTTATAAGTACTTACATGAGTGCATGGATCACGCTATCCCAAGCAGAACCAAGACGCTATCCTCCAAAAAAGGAAGCCAATCTAGTGGTCCGCTGTCATAAACAAACTGTACAACAGAAAGAAGAAACTGTTGCAAAAGAGAGTAAAATCCCATGAGTGGATGAGCTCACTGGTCAGCCTCAATAAGAAGCTGCAATCCCTGATAAAATCCTCCAAAGCTAGTTAGGAAAACAAAATTGCCACTGCTTCTAAAGACAACCACAAAGCATTCTATAGCTATGTCAAAAATCTTAATGGCAACACTCAGATCTGCTCTGAGTTACAGCACAATGGCACTAAATATAACAAACCAACTGATATTGCCAACATCCTGGCAGATAGGTTCAGTGCTAACTTTACCCCCCTCTCACCCATTAAAGAACCCATCTCTGTACCGGAAGAATGCAAAGTTCCTGTAATCACGGCTGCACATGAAAAAACCACACTCTCCAAAGCCAGGACCAGACAACATCCCAGGCTGCATTCCACACGAACTACAGAACGAACTGGCACCACACCTAAGTACCATGTTCAATCATAGCCTTATGTCAGGCTTTGTGCCTGCTGAATGGCACACAGAGATGTTTATCCCACTACACAAGGGATGAGCCACCACAGACCCAGGAAACTAGCGCCCCATTAGCCTGATAAGCCTTGTCTGCAAGGCCATGGAAGGTATCATCATGGAACTTATAAACAAAGACATTGGTAATCTTCAAACTCTGGACGCCAACCAGTTCAGGTCTGTAAAAGGCAGATCATGTCTCCTAAACCTGAAAGACTTCTTTGAAGCAGTCACCAAAGCTGTAGACAAGGGTAAGGTGGTTCACACAGCCTATCTAGATCTTGCCAAGGCATTCAACACCATTCCCCAGTCTGGAATTATAGATAAACTCACTAAACTAGGTATAAATCCCTATGTCACAAGATGGGTTGCCAACTGGCTCACTGACAGAACCCACACTGTGAAAGTAGCAGACTCCAAATCTGACTTCAGACCAGTGACAAGTGGAGTACACAGGGTTCAATCCTGGGTACTGTCCTGTTTGGTATCTACTTCTCTGAAGTACAGGCTAACACAGAAGGTCTGTGGCTAATGAAGTTCGCAGATGATCAAAACTACTAACAATGTGGACATCCTGAGACAGATGCCTGGTGTCAAAGCCATAGCCTCAAGATCAATGCCAAAACATGCATTGTCATCCCCTTTGATAAAAACTCTGTATCCATGAACAACATAGGTGATAATATACTTAACACTGAAAGTGTGATAACAGACCTTGGGACACAGGTGGACAGTAGTCTCTCCTTTGATAATCACATCGGCACAGTAGTTAGGAAATCCTTCTACGTGGCACACCTCATCACAAAAGGTTTTTCATGCAGAAAAAAAGAGGTCATTGTTCCCCTCTACTCATCACTCATTAGATCCATTATAGAGTACAACGCCCCTTTTGGTATGTACCTCACAAGACATCTACAACAACTGGTAAGGCCGCAGAAATACTTCACAAAGAGGATTACTGGCCTCAAACACATGCCCTACACAGACTGTCTCAAAAACCTCCAGCTTTACTCCATCGCATATCGCCTACTCAGAGGTGATCTCTGCCTAACATACAAAGCTATGTCAAATACAGAGCTGTTGCACATGCTCCACTTAAAGAAACCCCAGTCCCTCCGAGCTACAAGCTCTAGGGACCTAAACCTTGTCACCACAATAAACAGAACATGCCGGAGGGATAGATTCCTGTCCCAGAGACTTCCCATACTCCAGAATAAACTACCTATCTATATCAAACAAAGCTCCTCGTTAGCACTCTTCAAGAAAAATCTTGATGATTGGATGGGAAATAGGAAATTCACCCCGGGGATCACTTCTGTGTCTCTGCTCGACAGTGGCACAGGAAAACCGTACACTGTCCCTCAGCTAAGGGCAATGGTGATGATGGATGCACAGGCAGTATGACTGTGTGCATGGATGGGGTGGATACTTGTGTACTGTCAATCAGTGGCCCAACAACACACCCTGACAAACCTGCCTGTGCCTCAACACACCTATCCTCATGATCACTGTCTATCTCAGTGACATCACGTTCCCTGCTGTACTGAACCAGCCCCACCTCGCCACCTGTTAGAGGAAAACAGGAAACACACTTTAAGACATGAACATTACTTCAGACCACATGCACAGATGCACACATGAGCACATGCACACATGCACACATGCACACACACAAAACTACACTCCTCCCGAAAGCAGACACACACAACACCAGCAATCACAGAACATACACAATAGCAGGTGATGGTGGGGTACAGTATCACAAACAAAACAGTCATATCACACATGTCAGCATACAGGACATGTGTTGTTCAACAGCATGCAGTGCAAGTGTAGTCAGTCCTTGTTACTAACAGTATACATGGCTTTGATGCATGTGTTTTGTTATTAGGTGATGGCCCTCCCCCTGGAACACAATGCATACATGGACACAACATTTCTGTGCAGGTATTCATAACCCTGTGATGTACTGTTCACCATAACTCACAGGTATACATACCATTGCTGGATGTGTATCTGTGTGTCAGATAGGTATCCAATGCTGATTACAGCCTCTGTGTCTTTAGCACATGCATAATGAGTATTCACACAACATCATCAGTGGTACATGGATAATTGATGTAATACTATTCGGCCACATACCCAATGTATGGTACTTATAGTGAGTGTAGATCATATTGTAGACATGCCAGTCTCATCCATGACATGGCATGCTAAAACACAACTGCATATTTAAACACTACACATACCCAATATGTGTCATATGACCTAGCCACTCAATAGCATCACAAGACATATATGTGTCAGTTGTGCAAATGGTGATTGGTATGCATACTGTTTAGAGGTGCATATGTGTGCACACAAGCATCATTATGGTGTGTAGCAATGACAGCTATGTGTAGTACTGTGGTTACAATAACTGGATGGGGTTGAGTATCATAAGCCATCATCATGAAGCATCAGGTGGTCACTCAAGGCTACAAATATTTCACAAGCCAGCACTAATCATGCTGTGCTGGAACTGTACTGCTTTGGCTAAATTCACCATTTCACAACCAGTTGTTACGTGAGTTTGTAATGAGGCCAGTAAGGCGCATTCCCTGACATGAATGTGTAGTGTGTTGCAGAGTGTTTAAATGCCCCAGGATAGGCCTCTACCCCTCAGGTATATTATGTGTAATGTGTGGATCAGATTTTGGATACCGGAGTGTGTCTTTACACATGGTTTGGGAATCCTTTATGTGTAGCATGTTAAAATGTTCTGAGCATGACATAGATGTGTATGTTATGTGCATGTTGAGTATCAACTGTGCCTATCCAATGGTCACTACAGTCTAGCCACATTTGTTTGAGATGGTCTGGGTACTGCATGTGTTTGAGGCAGCTAATCACATTAGTGAGATGTGCGTGCTCTTACACCAAACATGCACGGCATGCATTATGGGTAGGTGTGTTACATGTGTACATGGCCTACACCTTAACTATGACATGCACTTTTTATTTACAATAATAAATGTAGAACACACTCACCAGCATTTGTCTGCTGCCTTGATGTCACCCCAGAGGTACCTACATACAAATGAGACAGTTTGTCAGTGGCCACAACTGTGGCATTGCTACAGTGTGTTTGCAATCTTACAGTACAACAACAGTTTACATTCATAGGGCTACAGATTATGTTCCAAATGATCAGTATTGCACAACAGCAGGCTCCACATCTTTGAACGACACACTCCACATCTCACATATGCATGATCTACCAATACAGATAACAGTAGTCTACAGATATGCCATGTTACCTGCATGCTCCATGTGTGCTTGCTGGATGCTTTTGTTGTTGGGCAGGTGCCACCATGCTCATGAGCAACTCCTCCACTCTGGCAGGGGATGTGGATATTAACACCACCCCCTGTTGCAAGCTGTTCTCTACGCACATCAGCGGCACACTGACGGCCATGTCTGAGAAGATCATTTCAGTGGTGGCGTACCTGCTCATATGTGCGGTTATGCAGGCCTACCTCATTGACACTGCGGACAAAATCTTGCCACATTGCAGTACGCTCCTGCTGGTCCTGGCTGGTTCATGAAAACATGAGACAGTAGTGCTGAATCATACTGCTAGTGATGATATCATCTTCAGCAATACTGTAACTTGGGTTCCTGTGGTGGGCCATGATCCCTGGAAGACATAAATACAAAAATATGTCTGAGCAAGTAATATGGCACATTTATCATTATACAGTACAGATATCACTGAACTGCCATATATAGCAACCTATAAGCTAACCGAGAGTGAAACACTGTAACTGCCACTTATCACTGCTCACCCAACTGCTTGAAAGTGCCTTGCTCACTCTCTATCTAATGAACCATGTTCTGCACAGCAACAAAGTAAAATGACTATATAAGACTATACAAGAGTACCTGGCACACTGTATGCAACATGATGCACCACCTAGTCACAGCAGATATACATCAAGCTGATGTGTAAAGAAATATATCATCCGTCACAATCAATGTAAGGTCCAGTAAATGCATTACTATTATACCACACAACTTGTTAATGCCAAACCCGTGGCCAAAATATGTGCACAATTGAGAATATAGGTCACATACTGCTGTAGTACACTATGAATGTTGCTAGATATGCAGTTATATGTATTACCACACATATGTCAAAGGACATGTTACAGACAAACCCACACACACATTAGACATAATTACAGGACACAAAGGTATGACAACTCAGATAAGCTGTCAGTGTGTACTATACAGTACTGTGTGTCAGTACTTACACATCCTTAATCTTGAGAAATGTAATCTGTGATGAATACAGAGACCACACAAAACAGTGGATGCAAGCAATGTGGACATAAACCATACTTTGCTGTACAGGCCCAAAGCTTCAATTAGTACTACAGTACACACAGGATTTGCATTCAACATCGGTACCAATCAATAATCATAGATGTAGTACTTTAGCCACCAATGACACACCCTAGTTAAAACCAAGGGACTTAATCACACTGTATGCAATAGCACATTTTCTGCCTATCAACAGAATACACAGCTTTTGCTAGGATCAAAGCAAGGACCCATAATACCATAACATAAACAGTTTCCCACTAAGCCATCCCACAGACAAATCTTTGACGTATTAACAAACATATTGACCATGACAGTCAGCCAGCAGTACAGAGAATCTATTGCAAAAAGTAGATGTAGGTGTGTATGAGTATATTTAACATATATACATATATATATATATAATATATATATATATATATATATATATATATATATATATATATATATATATGTATGTATATACACATCCATTTGTCTACATATATATATATATATATATATATATATATATATATATATATATATATATATATATATATATATATAGGCACATATACATTTCACCTTTCATAGTGAGAATATCAATTATACAAAGGATGTAAGGTGTACAGTAATGTAATAAAATCGCACAGTCTTGGGATAAATGCATTGAAGGTGTTCACAGCCCAGGTAGCTTTAGCAGGCCTTACTGGCTTCAACATTGCAAACTGAACAAACCACCCATAGTGTTTAACCACCACATGTCATATACCAGCACTGTATGCTGTCTTGTTTGTCACACACTAAAACCTACATACAAATATGCGCATACTAACCTTCACCAATATATATATATATATATATATATATATATATAGATCCCCCTTCACAAACAGTTGCAATATGTCCCCTACTCTATGCACATATACAGATGTGAATATATATGACACATATATATTTCTCCGTATGTGTGTGGCATACACACACACATGGTCCACATTGTTGTAAGTCCCGGGACCTCACAGCTGAACTTTTGGGCCTTGCTGCAACACAAACAGGTGTCACATATGAACACAGACTAACATTAGGGGGATATATATGGCAACAGCTGCTAGATAAGAATACTAGACTGCTACAGCAGTTGCCAATGCTAAGCTACACTTTAATATGACTATCATGCATGTGTTGTTCTGTCACACTCATGTTTATATAATGTCAGTGCTAATCCCCCTAACAGCTATTGGCCACATTACTGTACAGAACACAGATAACATGGATCAGATCTTTGACATTTAATGCTGTGCTACACATTTCACAGGTATGTCCCACTGCCCACAGGTACACACAATATTGTCCATAGCAGTAGTTAAACAGAACATATGTGCATAAAGAAGTACTGCTGCCGCATATGAATGTTTCACATTATGTAGACTATTCTTCAATAACATCTGCTACATGCCAGTAAATACGTATGTGTCGCATACCTTTTCTTTGTATTTGGTAATATTTCTTTTTCCATTTCTCTCTCTCTGTCTCTGTCTCTCTCTTTCTCTCTGTCAGTCTCTGCAATAGAGTGATTGAGTTTGTTGGCAGAGATTGCGGCCTGCTTTTGTAGGAATTTGCACATGAGCATGTTATGGCCTCTGCACCAATTAGTGGCCACCATTTGCTAATTGCATGCAGCCTGATGTGTAGTAATTGCAGTAATCACTGTCATAGCAACCCAGTACTATAAATTGCTGACTCATGTAGGCGTGGCCCTTTCAGCTTTCCAAGATGGAGATCACCCTTGTTCGGTGTGGACATCATTGTTTAAGACAGAAGGTTGGTATAGTTCTTATATCAGAAGCCATGGGTGTAGCCAGAGATTTATATTTTGTACTCAGACCTAATGTTGCTGCTTCTAGTACCCACTTGTCAGTGTAGAAATGCACTCACCCCTCAAAATGCTACCCCAAGATACATGGAAAGATGTACTTTCTTTTCAACTGTTACAATTAATTGCCATACAAAGCTAGTCATAGACATGTATTCCTTTGGCACAATAATTGTTTGTGAATTGCTATACTGTAAATATTCATTTACTCAGTTCTAAACAGTTTGTGGTTTTTTAGCGTTGACATTAGCACGAGCTGCTCAGAAAAACTGGACACATTTCAGTACAGTGAGTATGCTTACCTACATCCTTGGTAGACCCTGCACACACAAGTATATTCTACATTTGGGTAGGGTTGCAGAAGTACAAAGAGTGTAAGTAGTGTTGTGTGGATTTTATCTTGTTGGACTTACAGGGCTGCTGTGTACATGTTAGTTTATCAAGACAAGTAGTCTGTCTGCGTAACTCCCAACTGTGGACCTATCCACATGGTAGCCAGAGAATAGCCTGTTATTTTTTGTCTGTGCACCACACGGGTCTATTCAGCAATAGAACAATGGCATTCTTACAGTTGGTCACTATGAATACATGGCTACATCCATTTGTATTTCAGTGTTGTATTCCTACATAAGGATATGCTTCCGAAACTCCTTCCAAAGCTATTTGCACAGTGTGTAACAGCAGAAAGGCTAATATGCCTCTGTGTTTCTGCCTCCGCCAGACCTCTCAACCAATCAGGTGCATATTTGAACAAAATTAGGGAAAAGGCAAGAAAAAGGCAGGGACACTCAGGGACACCTTTAAAATATTAGTGCCATTAAGTTGAAACAATGAGAGTATCAGAGCATATGAATTAATACACCTTTTCTGAAGTAAAAGAAGTGTCTAACTCTTAATTATTGTCATTATTCATTAAGTGTAATTCACCACTTTTCTGCCCAAAGTCAGTAGTTTTAGGAGGGATTCAGAGGGACAGAGCTAAAATTTGTGTCAAAATTAGGAACATCCCTGAAAATTAGGGACAGTTGAGTGGTATGGCCTCTGCCCTAAGCAGATATGCCAGTGCTTGTCCTGCTGTGATACTGTATGGGGTAGTAAATTGATGGTGTAACACTATTTCTGCTAGAATGGCTGCTTCTCTTATCACAGTCATGTATTGTAATCACACAACAACTGTTGGTCAACATCCACAGAACAAGTTGTGTGGTATGGTATTCCTAATTTTCCTTTACATTCACTCATTCTGATGCATGATATAATTATTTAAGCACCAACGTGATGTATATCTATGGTACTTCATGTTGTGTAGTGTGTGCAAGGTCCGGGGTTTGAGACTTACAGAGGTGTTTCATTTTGTTCCTAAGAAGAACAAGGGCCCTCACATACAGAGTGACTAAGGCACTTTTAAGCAGTTGTAAGTGGGTTTGCGCAATGCTGCGCATTGCTTAGCCAAGTGTAAACAAGTGCAAACCTGCGCAAACCCACTCACTACTGCTTAATAGTGCTTACTCCTGCTCACCCCCGCACTAATTTCTTTGAAAGAAAAGAAAAATGGGGAGATAGGAAAGTGGTGAAAAAGGGGCACAAAGAGGGAACGACAGTATGGAAAATAGCTTGGGATGTGCAGGATGGGTGTAGGGAAGATCCATAGCTGCCCATTTCTTCAACAGCAACAGCTGTGCATATGTAATAAATTTGGAGGTGGATATGAACCCTTCAACCCCTGAGACAGGGGTGAGGACAACAAAGTATGTTGTAATGCCAATTAAATAACATTTCATGTGTCCACTGTACATGTGTGCAAAATGGGCAACTATGTATTAGGCATAATTTTCTTTTGGAAGCAGATTGCCCTTTTTTTTCAGGTGATAGTGGAATGTGGGGTAGGGGAAGTAGGTATATTTGGGGAGGTCGGTTGGGGAGGTAAACAGACAAGACAAACAAGACATATACAGGGGCAGTATATGACATGTGGTGAGTGAACACCTTTGACGGGGAGGGATGTTTGGAAATCACAAGCCCATGAGCCCCCAGATGGAAACAGTGGGACTGAGGTCCCTACCCATGGGCAGTCACCATGGCACCATCATGGCCTATAGGTTGGTTGTGCTGGGGGATGTGTAAGAGGAGCAGGCTGACCTGGGAGTTGCGCAACTCAGCCCTCAAGCTGGCATAGAGGTTCTGCAACAGAACATTCAATCTCTCTATGCACCACAGCCTGGACTGTTCGAAGGGTGATAGGTGCCCCGCCGTCCACGCTTGCACTGGGGGGCCGAGCCCCATCCCCTGCAGTGCTTCCACCCAAAGGTGGCACAGGGCCAATGGAGGAGGAGATCCCAGGCTGGGCACCAGATCTGCTGGTGCTAGGTGCCATGGCCAGCTGAGGTGGGACAGGTGGGTCCGCTGGGACCAGCCTTCCCATACGAACTATGTTTTGGAGAGTGTAATAAAGATATGGGTTAGTAACCATCAATAGCATTCCCTATTAGTTATAACAGCATGCAGAAGTATTCCCATTAAACTAACACACCAGATTTTCAACAGTTGAAAAGCAAGCATAACACATGCATATATAGAACAATGGTGGACATTACAACAGCATGCAGGTTGAATTGATGGCAACATGCCACCAATATTGCGGTATTTTAACAGGGCACATGCATAGAAATAAATACAAATATTTATAAACCAATAGGACATATGTCACAACAAATGTTTTGAGATTAGACATACCGATTGAGGTAAGGAATTGCATTTTTTATGCACATACAGTAGGGTGGGAAAAGATAGCTCAATTAACAACTTATATATTCTTCTAGTTTTCACTACATTCTTATTAACTGCAGTTATATGTCCCTTACATGTATTATTGCACTACCCAATGTCCTTATATTGTGCAATTGGATTTTGCTAGATCATTATACACATGTGCTGTATCTTACATACAAACTGTCCAAGATGCAGATGTTACTGCAACATATTTTGAGAGTTGCTCACACACACTACTGCTAAGATGGTACACTGACAGATCTACTTTCATATAATTATCTAGATATGTTCAGGTGAAAGTATCAGTTCTATGTTAACAGCTCCCTACATTTCTGGCAGCACACTGACATTTCTGGGGAACACAATACCAAGCTACTCATGTGCCAGATTAACCTGTACATGCTGGCCATGAACCAACAGTTGAGGGCTGTACATATGCATACAAGCTACTGGCACTCCCTTCATCCATGTTATATGGGCCTACCCAACTGTGGGTTGACACTACTTGATACAACACTACTATTTGTAGAATGCAACAGTACAACAACATATCAAAGAAAATGACACAGATGCACTCCATGAATTATACATTTATTAAAGAATTATTATACCTTTATTTATTGGGTTAAAAGACTTTTTTAAGCCTCTCTCATTTATTTTATATAACAGTACATGCAGAATAATTACTAACCTGCCTCATGACGCAGCCTTTGCAGCCTATCTTCATGGGTTTGCAGGTTCATAGCCTGGTCATCTGCAGCTGTGAAGTAAATGCAGTGATATTGAAACATACCTCTCCATAGTATAGACAAGCATAGCAATTCTTAACTACTTAATACAATGGCTACTTACTATGTATTGGGGCATTAGGCATCGTACGGGATTCCTGGATCCACTGGTCCAGTTCATCCTCCCTACATTGCTTCAGGTCAGAATAACGGTGCCTGACCTGCTCACCAGTTCGAGGAACATCAGTGGCACTGGTGAGATCATGGGCAAGACTGTTCCAGGCCTTCCCTTTATATTGGGTATCCTGGTACTGTCCCCGCAGGAGTCTTTCCTCATGTTTGTGGAAGAGGAGCCAAACCATAATTGTGGACTCCTGGATGCCCCAGTGTTGCACTCTAAATCAAATACCTTCACCAACACCAGCCATGCTGACTGCAGAAGGAAGCTACAACCAGTTATAGCAAGTATTCCCTTCTGTGGACCTTAAATATGCCTCATTTCCTGCACTTATTTGTGATTGGCCAGTTTTGGAAAAACTCAGCTGTAGGCATGCCTGCTTAGCTGATGTTGGCAATGTTTAAAATTCCTTTGATAGATATGTGTCTGTTGAAAGTGCACGTTTGTGAAATGCTGTCATGGCTTAGTGGTTAACTACTGTGACTATAGTGCACAGTATCCTGAGTTCGAGCCCTGTCACTGCTTTTTATTTTCCTGCTGGGCAGACCTGACAGGTTAAGGAACAGTAAAGCAGGTGTGAGCGTGTTTACCCAACTTTGCTCAACGTTGCCCGACTTTGCTCAACTTTGCCCAACTTTGCCTGATGTTGCTTGATGTTGCCCAATGTTGTGCTGGTTAACGCAGTGCGCAGCTACGTGCAAATACATTGTGGTTGCGCTGGTTAGCACAGTGCACAGCTATGCCCAATTGTGCTTAGCAGTGCTTTATATTGCTTAAAATAGGGTACTCATGCCTCAGAATGCATAACCATTTCACCTTCATATATATATATATGTATATATATATATATATATATATATATATATATATATATATATATATATATATATATATATAAAATTTGTTCACTACTACAATTAACATTTCAATGCTTTTTACAAAACTTATACATAAAAAACATCAGGAAATATTTTTGTATACAGATTTCCCACAGAAAATGGAACGTGCAGTAGTGGGACTTGAACCAGGAAGGCCTCCTCTTTGTGCGAAGGCTCTAACCACTACAATATCACTATGTTGCTTAACTTGCATATATTTACTTATTATCCTCTTCTGGTGTCTAAGCTGCTAACTGTAGCTAAGCAATGGGCAAACCCACTGAAACCCGTGCAACTACAGGCAGCTATATCGGAACAAAAAAAAATATTTTTATTTTTAATTTTGTTTTTTAACATATGGGGGGGTGTAGTGTTACATTGTACACATGTGGGAAGACTCGCTCATGTAACTGGAAATTGTGGCATTTCTTCATTGCAGGGGTGTGGATTTTTGGACTGTTTGGCAGTCCGACATGTCCCCTACACTTGTCCATGCTCCGTGTAAGCTTTAGAGTTGCTGCAGCACACCCTCATTAATATGCCTGGCATGCTGCCATCATACTCTTACACTGGCGCTTCTGTGTAAGACTAATCTAGTCTTACATGGAAGATTAGTAAATCCTGGGGGGGGTAGTATTTTGTTATCACACTGAAGAAGGGTAGCCATACTTGAAAGCTTTGTGAATATTGTGGAATATTAAAAGTTTCTGCTTCATTGAGTGTTTCCAGTGTCTATACATCTGTTGGATTTATTCTGTGGTTTTTGCAGACCTGATTTACCTTCATGTTAGTCTTTTTCCTGTTATTAATTATGTGGTTAAATCTACCTAGGCAGCATTACTGATTTACACTTTTAGTTAATCATATAGGTGTGATGTTACTTAGACCCTTTTTAGCCATGATATGGATAAAGTACAGAAACACTAAGTTAATAATTAGAATGTAATATGCACAGTTTTGTACATGTGCATGCAATATGAGTTAATAATTAGAATGTAATATGCACAGTTTTGTACATGTGCATGCAATATGAGTTAATAATTAGAATGTAATATGCACAGTTTTGTACATGTGCATGCAGTATGTCAGAGGTCATACACATAATCATGCAGTATGTCAGAGGTCATACACATAATCACGAAGGCAAAAGAAGAATGTACTAAAGCAGAATGAGGATAAGAAGGTATCATATATTGGTTTGTTGTACAACTATGTGAATTAATCAGAGCGTGAAATTTTACAGAAATTACTTCAGTATATATTCTTTTTATACTATAGTGTAGTAGCTTTAGCAATGCTTATATTAGTAAAGGGGGAAGGTGATGAATCCCTCTTTATGGGATGCATGACAGGGTCTATATTACTCTGTCAAAAGACATGTTCACTGAACATGTCTTAACCGACATGGAAATATCGACCTGTTAAATCCTGACCGGCTGTGTCAGCAAATTCTTTCCCAGGGGAAAAAATCGTTTGTCCATATAGAAAATAACCACACTTTCAAACCCTACAAAGTGGGGGGATTTACCTCCAACTCCCTAACTAAATATACCAACTCTGAGAGCGCATTACAGTGGGGAAAAGTGCAAATCCCGATGAAGGACAAATTATTTTTCCCCTAGGAAAAAATTATTTGAAGCGGCTGTTCGGGATTTTAACAAGTCAATATTTCCATGTCGATTAAGATGTGTTCACTGAAGATGTCTTTTGACATTGTAATATAGACCCGCATGATGGAGGTGCTTTGCCTCTAACTTAAATATAGATCTGAAGTTCCATTGCATATTCACTGTATCGTAGATTTCAAAAAACCTATCTCTTAAGATCCTGATAAGATAACAGATAGTAAGCATATACAAAACTTCCTGGATGATTAGGGTATATTGATATTAAAAGACAAAGTGTATATGTTGTGTTTATGTCAGAAGTAAAATACAGCTTAACAAATTTGTACTGCATATTTCAATATTTTTTATAAAGAGTGTTAATATTTTTCAAATCAAAATGAGGACCTGCAGACTAATTATGGAAAATTAACAGCTTTCAGTGAACAATCTTCCCAATTAATTTAGGTAAGAGTTTAAGGACATGTCCAAAATTCCAAATTTCACTATACTGTCTCCATAGAGAGGCAAGTGTAGTGCATCTGAAAAGCTGTGGAGTATTAACAAAACAAAACAATTACTTACATCCTACCTTGTCTGTACATTTAAAGCTAAATACCATGGCATATGATATGACCATAAAGAAAGTCACTGAGCTGTATCATTAGAAGGTGTAGCAGCAAATGTTTTGACAAAGCTGATAGTGGGCGTGGCATTGTATGTTTTGTAAAGCAAGTTATGAAAGAGATCTGGACAGTGCAGTGGTGCAGCGGTTAGTATTGTCACCTCATATCAAGATGTTCTCCGATTCAATTCTCGGCTGAATGCCTTCTGTGCAGAGTCTGCATGTCCTCCCTGCTTTAGCATGGGTTTCCTCAAGGTGCTCTGGTTTCCTCCCACATTCCAAAGACATGCAAATGGAGCATTTCTCCCTGGGCCTCCACTGAAAATGGGCTCTGTCCCAGTTGGACTTTCTTGGTAAATAAATGTTAAATAAATAAATGTTCACTATTAAAGTTGACATGTCATTATAAAACTTATGCTTTCATTACCATTATTTTAAATAAAAAAGAGTAAGATTACTAACCTTTACTAAACAATACAGTTTTAGTCTGTCTCAAGTTTCTAAAACTGTTTTAACTGTCACAGCGTGATTCAGAAAGAGTACCCACATGGAGTTCTCATGAATAGTTAATTTGGAAGTACATCATGCTATGCTAAGATGAAAGATGGCTTAGATCAGTCTCAGCTTATTCACTTATTGTGCCATTGCCTTAATAACTGGGTGTTGTGATGAATTCAGACTGAAGAGGCAAACAGCAAAACAGTGTGGCATACAACCAGGTAATTACACTTAGTTAAACAGCAGAAAATAGTGAAGTATCATTCCAGAAAAGCACTCTAACTGCATTAGGTAACTGTAGCATTACCCACAATTTACTTTCTGTAGATTTCCTGCACAGAGATGTACCTGTGCACCAGCAATCTTGGCAGGCTTTATTAACTCACACATACACTTTAGGCATGTTATCTTGGAAACATCTTCCACTGGTGAACTATGAGTTTACTCAGAAGGTAGTAAAGAAATGCAGACGGAAATCAGTAGGTGCCTTTTTGCATTAGGTTTTCTTGTTTTATGAATCATTATAGTATGTTATTGCTTACCCTTTCTGACTAGATGCAGCTTCTTCTGATTTATGTCTAACGTTATTAGTAAGTTGCTCATCCATAGCTAGTATTAGGACAGCTGTATTTTCTGTGGCATCTTTTGAAACCGTAACAATGATGATGAATATTATCTATACAATATCAGCGTACATGTAGGCCTGGCCATAATGTTCAGTCATGCAAACTAGTAAGAATACTAGTCATCTATGTAAGACAAGGCTATGCAAGCAGAGACAATAATGAGATATAACTACTAGTGTTAGTAGACTCTCCACTTATGGACAACGATGCAAGACTCATGACAACAGATTCTTGTTTTGGATAACCAGCTAATTCCTACCTATGACATTTTATAAATATCCAACCTGCAGAAAGTTTTGTGCAGCTATTTGATAATTGAAATGCAAAACATGCATTTGCAATGAGTAGATAGCAATAGGCAGAGTGTTCCATGGCCACACCTGAATATCTAGTTTAGTTTTGGAGAGGCAAGTTTCTGCATCTTTGCCAACTTCCCAACACCTTGTAGGGAAGGGCTGCACAGCTATAGGACCATTTTACAGCTAAGGAAGTACAAGTGAGAAATGTAGCAGGTATTTGCTTCTGAACTCCACAAAATTGTCATGCATGAATTTGGGTAAATAGATGGGAACAAACACTAATATGAAAATAGAAAGTGCTTTATAGCTGCTGGATTTTGATTTATGTGCAAAAGAGAATTGTTAGCCAGTTAATGGTTGGCAACAGAAAAAAGTAGTATAGCTGCCACTGATCTCCATTTTAATTAATTTTACTGACAGGGTCATATCCCTTCTGTGTGCATGGACGTCACACAGAATTGCATGAAGATGGTTTCCCAGAATCCCTGGTTCATTATTAGTGTGAAATGTTGCAAGATTTACCTAGATATAAGTATCTCTCCACACAACCTGCAAGGAATTTGTCTACACTTTTATGCTATAGCAATGTCTAATTTGCCTTTTTAGCATCTGAACAATGACATGAGGAAAAGAAGGTCTGTCTTACACGTTACTTAATTATGTAAGATTAGATTTCGCAAACCTTGTATGAAACTGTGGGTCTATATCAGTTCGCTGAAAACACTTTTCAGTGAACATGCATTCATCATCAACCATCAATCAACAAAAATTGTTTCTTCGATTTGCTGAATACTCCCAAAGCAAAGAAGTACTTGCCCTGCAACACAGAGGACCCACATTAGCTAAATCTAACCCATCCAAGTGGGGGGCTTCCCCCTCCACCCCCCTAACTATATATACCAGCTCCGAGATCACACTACAGTCGAGGAAAGGGCAAAGTTGTGCTGTGGGGCAAGCATTTGTTTGTCCTGGGAGTATTCAGCAAATCGCTGAAATGTTTTTTGTTAAATGAGTGTCAATGAATGTGTGTTTGATGAAAGTGTTTTCAGCAAACTGATGTAGACTTGAAACTGCAGTACAACTCTATTTATTCCATACTTTTAGTCATTGGTTATCAGGAGAAGAATGTATGCTAATTCTATCAGACTTGAACTTAAATAGATTGAGTGATATTTAAGAACACAATAATTGTGTTTTATATGCATTATTTATAAACTGCTTGCTTATTAGTGGATAGATTCTTGAGAGACTCTTTTCAGTCATTACTTGGAAAAAAAAATTGCAGGCTAAATGCGGCCTGAATTAACAATTTACGCTATGTTTTCAGAACCTCTTTAGAAGGTAGGAGAAAGCTATTGTAGCAGTAGAAAATCTACACAAAAATGGGCAGAACATTCAGACCTCACACAGATAGTAATTAGATGACAGTTTTAAAACATGGAACTGTGGAGGACATACCTTAACCACTGAGAACATGAGCTACTCATATACTAATTTCAAACCTGTTATCAGAAAAATTATCTGTACATGAAAAAAACATTACTTTTTCCATTAAAATAGCACATATTAAATGCAGTTAGCGGGTAGTTATACTCATCTCTAACTTCAGCAGTGTTGTTTAACCTTAAAAATTACAGAAGAAAATGATTACAAATATGCTAGCAACAGGTTCCCTAAAGAATTCCATTTGCAGCTGATAGACTGTTTTACTATTTAACAGTCTGGCAATTGATGGCAAAACTTAAAATAAACATGTTCTATCAGATCTACCATTACATATTTATCATTTGTTTCTGAGACTAAGATCTGGACATAACACATTACTTACATATTTCAAAAAATACACTGCAGGTGTCAAGCTACTTTGCAGACTAATCATTGGGGTTCTAGACTGCCAGATTGGTGATGCATGGCAAAAAATAAAGGCAAGTTGATTTTCCTAAAAACTAAAGAAGACATCCCCCTGGATTCTGAAAGCCCTGCATGGCATGCAGGACTAGTGCATGATCTCCAGCAGGCAATATGTCTGCCGTGTGATCCAGGAATAACCTGAAGGGACGTGCATGAGTGCTCCTGCACTAGTCCTGCATGGACTCAGCCCCTGTATACAAATTACCCCATTTGCAGGAGAAATCAATGCAAATGAGGTGAATTTGCATTCCAGGAAGCTGGAAACCAGCCATGCAGGACTAGTATAATCTGCAGAAATGTACTCCACCAGTAACAGAGTACATTTCTGCAAATTACAAAACGGAGTCATGACAGCTCCAAATAAAGGGTGGATATCATGCAGAAAGCATGCCAATGGCCAACTATAAGGCCATTAGCATGGAAAACATTTGCAAAAATAAAAAAAATCAACTTTTATTTTTTTTTAGCCGATCTCGGCTGTTTAAGCATAGGGCAGTGGCACGCAAACGGGATCAGACGGAAAATAAGAAAAAAAAAACATAAAATAAGCATTCTAACCAAAATCACTATTTTGCCATTATACCCAATGGCAGGTAGAAGACAACATGGCCAGTGAATAGTGGTTGCTAAGCAGGGAGGCTCAGTGTGGGACATGTAATTTTGCATCAGCAGCCAATTCTATGCAAATGAGGGGAATGATTCAGAATCACAGATTTCCCCTGCATGCTAGCTAGCACCCAACAGTGTAAGAGCAGCAGTAGCTTGGTGCAAGCCTAGGAGTTAGCTGATATCATAGGGGTGTGTGTCAGGCATACTGTAAGCAGACTGAAGCCCTGTGGCTCGGGTTTGCTCCTAGCTTAGCAGAGCTAAGCAAGGGGGTGAGGCTGAGGCTGCCTAACACTCTGTACATTGCCTAAGCAGGTGTGCATGGTGCTCACCGGGTTTTAAAGTAAAAATAAAAAATGTAAATCAGGAAATAACAGCTCTGTGCACATTTGAGCATTGTGTTTGCGCGGCGCACCCCTGGGCTTGAACAGGAAGGCAATGGGAAGGGAAAGCAGCATTAGGAAGGCAATCTAGAAGAACTAGCATAGCTGGCAGGTGAAATGTATCAGAATCAGCCAATTACATAGACAGCAGACCAGCCATGCCCAGAATACTACTATAAACTATGCAGACACATTTCCCTCTGTTTTTCCCACATACTCTACACTACTGGTGTATATAAGCGGGGAAATTTTAACAAACAAAAACAACAGAATGATAGGGGCTGCTACAGCTATCAGACATCAACATGTGGAAGAGGCTGAGGGTGGTGAGGATGAGAATGCTGTCGACCAACCCACAGTGAGGAGATGGAGAAGGTTGTACAGACCCAGGGTAACCTACCAGGGTCTACATGAGCTGGAGATAGTGGAGCGCTATAGGGTGGACATGGACCTCCTACAGCAAATTGTTGAGCTGTGCCAGCCACACCTGACACACAGAACTAACAGAGGGGAACTCATCCCAGTGGATACCAAGGTAAGTGTAGGCTTAGGAATACTAGCCAGAGGTACCTCCCAAAGCCCAGCTAGGGATATCATGGGGATCTCACAAGCATCAGCATCTAGTGTATTCCACCAATTTCATGCCAGTCAGCATGTATATTTCCTCAACACCCGTGAGGTGCTGGCCAGCAATATGCGTCTCTTCCACCATATAGCAGAATAACCTGAGGTGATGGGTGCTATAGACTGCATGCATAGATGCATCAAAGCACTACCTGGTGAGCGGGGTAGGATCTACATCAACCACAAGGCAGTGGCGGCTGGTGACTTCAAATCACAGGGGGGCTGCAGGAGACAGCTGAATGGGTGGGGTCAAGGGGAAGGGGTGTGGTCAACCATAAAGGGGAGGAGCTATGCACAAAACCACAAAAAACTAACTTTAATTAAATACGCTGCCCTGGGTGGCAAACCATCATTATGAAAGTCCAATCAAGACAAAAATAAGTGTAGAAGAATAAAAATATTTCAATGCATTGGCTGCATGACAGCTTACTTAATATCTAGATGGAAACAAAAGGTTGTGAGGCATGAAAAAATAAATTACTTTTTAAATACATTACTGGAATGCCAGTCAAAATCAAGTATAAGAAAAACCAGAAGCACTCAACTCAAACCACTTCTCCTTGCACTGCAATTCTAATTATAATATATTCAGCTTTATTAAAGTACCAAGTAACATGCTGAAATTAGAAATCTATGTGATGCCCCCACTTGTAAAAATGTTTCTTATCCAAAAAAGACCTGCTGCCTGACAACTTGTTTCATGGGGAAAACATGATAAAAGTAAAAAATGAAAAGCAAACAAGAAACAAGCTCAAGATACATTGCTTAAAGGATTGCTGTACAGGTTATGGACCACACATGATTGACATTCTGTTTAGTTTATGGGTAAAGTCTGTAGACATGACTGGAAGTCTCCAACAAGTGTAATGAGCTTTTTAAAATAATGGAATCCTGTCCTTTAATACCCAAGGCTTTTACATTATCTAGTCAAGTATTCTCTGCATGGCAACAACAGAAAGGATTTCAATGTTGGCAATTCTTTAACAGTATGCTTATTAAAGCTTACTTGCATCTTACGATGTCAGACAAGCTTACCTTATGGTCATTAAAGCATTGCTACTTAAAGACAGAGCAACAGGCACTTTGAGTAATAAGCATAAATCTGAGTAATAAGCATAAATCAACAGTACAAAAATATGACAGAAACCAGACCATTCTGCAAAATCAAGGACAGATGAAAAACCACTGTAGTACTTATGCAGTGTGTCCTCCCCATCCAAGGTAGATACAACTACTCCCTGCCTTGCTTGGACACATCCAGAGTCACTACATGGGGGAGTGGGGTGCAACAAACATGTCACAATTTGAAATCTCTCTGGCTGACTGTGATGGCCCTGACACATTTGTCATACCTCTCAACCTCAAGAGCAAGAAATCTGGACAAAGCCATACACAGAAGTGGGACAAAGGCCCAACAATAAGGACAATTTTTAAATATTGCTCTAATAAACTTAGAAAGATAATAGAATAGGTCTTGCATTAGTATGAATTTTCTGAAGGGTATAAAATCTGAAACTCAAATGTCTGTCATTTTCTAACTTCAGTCTTTAGTGATTTGTCACTAATTTGCCAAAAAACACAATTTTATGAAAAATGGACCAAATATGTGACGCAAAAATATAAAATAGACACACAATACAGCTGCTACCTGTCAAAGAAGGGACACTTTAATATTAGTACTGCTACCTTGAGCAGCTGACAAAAATAAAAGAATCTACATGCATTTCAAGTAATCTATAACTTTGATTATTACAGTTATTTCCATGTTTTCTTCCAAAATTGCTATTTTGCGGAGGGATTATTAGGGGGAAGAGCAACATTTTGAGCCAAAAACTGGGGACAGTTGAGAGATTGGCTATGCCTAATTCTATAAAGCAATTTATTTGCATGTACCTCTCAACCTGTTAATGCAGTAAATCTGAACAAGGCCAAATATACTGGGGGCACATATAAACAGTACTAAAAATTGCTCTTGTATAAATTGAGACAGTTGATAGAACAGCTCTTACTTTAACATGCATTTTTCTGAAGGTTATGAAGTCTGAAACTTATTATTTAGTGACTTCTGGCAAATCATTTAGGAATTAAAACTACAAATTTTATGAACAACAAACCAAAAATAAGAAGCAAAAATCTATTCATTCTTTGAAAATCTGGACAGTTGGGAGGTATAGTTCAGCTGGGCCTGTCTGAGTTTGCTGCCCTTCCCCCCTGACAAAATAATGGTTGAATGGAGCCTCTGCAGCCATTCCAATGAACCATTACTTGACTATTTCACTCCATTTACCATAAACACTAATGTGCATACTGCTTTACTTCTATGATGAGTTGGACTTCATTTGAAAGTTTTATTTTGTATTTTACAGCACAAACACTAGGTCATCTGTTAAACAAAGCAATGCAGTCTCACAATGAAAACTTAGCATTAAAACTTCTCTGCCCTTGAAACTCACATTCATTGAAACAGCATTGAAACCCCCATTCAAAGAAAATACATTTTGCCAGTGGCAGATAAAGATTAATTTTGGGCTGTTTTCGAATCATAGGCCCCTTGCATATGAAACATACATGTGCTCTTTGATACACCTTCCTCATTGTACTAAAACTATATTCCTTGTACAATGCAGTACACTTGTTAGAGGGTGTTTTAAATTTGTTTTGAACATTTTTCCAGTAAGCAATGAAACAAACCATATGCACCCATAATGGCAAAACTGCCCAGTTGAGAACATTTATCATAAAAAAGTCTACTCAGACTTCCACAGTCCACCATTATTAGTAAATATACACAATTCTACAGTCCACCATTATTAGTAAAAATGCACAATTCCACAGTCCACCATTATTAGTAAATATGCACAATTCTACAGTCCACCATTATCAGTAAATATGCACAATTCTACAGTCCACCTTTATCAGTAAATATGCACAATTCTACAGTCCATTATCAGTAAATATGCACAATCTCTGAAGTAAGTCATCTAAATAATTCCACATTAAAGAAATCTGTAACTAATGAAGTGGTTGCTGCTAGCAATCACCTTTATATTTCATGGTTTCATCGAAAAATAAAGTGTCTGCTGCCCCTCAGGAATAAATTTCCTATATTACATTAAAAACATGATAAGCTAGTAATAATATTGCAAGAGGAAATGGATGGCAAACTGATAATGAACTCATAGTTAGTATCTTCACCAAGGAGAACATTCTCAGTACGGCAGCATCCACTCTTTGTGGGAGTAGAACCCACAGCCTTCTGCATCAAAAGCAAGTACACAACCTGTTGTGCTATAGTATTAACTAGGCAAAGCACTAAACTTCTATTCCCCTGCAGCTCTCAGCTCCTTGTAAAATCTACTCAATACTCAACTGCATCTCAACTTCACAGCTCAAGAAAACTGGAAAAAGCCAAAATGTATTGGGGGTCAAAAGCCCAAAAACCAGGGACACATTAAACATTGCTTATATAATCTTGGAAAGTTGCTAGAATAAAATGTTGTGTTGCCACCATATATTTTACTGCCAAGGTCCCTGAGCAAAAAACAGTCAGAGTAACATACCACTACGCCACATCAGCTGCTTTGTAAAAGAGAGGAAGACTGAAACTTAAATGGCTATCATTTAGTAAATTCAGTTCTCACCATAGCTGTCAACCTCTTAGTACAAAACACCTGGACAAACCCAGTAATGAGGGAATACAGCCCTCAAACATATTCAGTGAATTCAGTTCTTGCCATAGCTGTCAACCTTAGCACAAAACCTGGACGAAGCCAATAATGGGGAATACAGTCCCAAAATAGGGACAAATTTAAAATATTCATCTTATAAACTTAGAAAATTGCTAGAAAAAAAGGTTGTGCTACTATGTATTCTGAAGAACATGAAGTTTGAAATTCAAATGCCGGTCAATTTTACTGCGGACAGAACAAAAACAACTTTCAGCAGAGACGCAGGGATTAATACTGCAGACACGTCTTTGTAAAATGGCAGGGCACCAGAGCAAATCCACACAAACACAGGGAGGAAATGCAGACTCCATACAGAAGCCACCCCAACCAAGAATCAAACCAGAAAACCTATAGCTGTGAGGCAACAATACTACCACTGCACCATCAATTATGCAAGGAATTCAACATTCATAAACCTGAAGTCTGAAATTCAAATGCCTGTCAATTTTACTGCAGACAGAACGAAAACAATTTTCAGCAGAGACGCAGGGATTAAAACTGCAGACACGTCTTTGTAAAATGGCAGGGCACCAGAACAAATCCACACAAACACAGGGAGGAGATGCAGACTCCACACAGAAGCCACCCCAACCAAGAATCAAACCAGAAAACCTATAGCTGTGAGGCAACAATACTACCACTGCACCATCAATTATGCAAGGAATTAAACATTCAGAAACCTGAAGTCTGAAATTCAAATGCCTGTCAATTTTACTGCAGACAGAACGAAAACAATTTTCAGCAGAGACACAGGGATTAAAACTGCAGACACGTCTTTGTAAGATGGCAGGGCACCAGAACAAATCCACACAAACACAGGGAGGCGATGCAGACTCCACACAGAAGCCACCCCAACCAAGAATCAAACCAGAAAACCTATAGCTGTGAGGCAAAAATACTACCACTGCACCATCAATTATGCAAGGAATTAAACATTCAGAAACCTGAAGTCTGAAATTCAAATGCCTGTCAATTTTATTTAACATTTGTTAATCAGGACAGTCTGACTTGGAACAAAAAAACAATTTTCAGCAGAGGCCCAGGAAGAAATAATGCAGACATGTCTTTGTAACATGGGAGGACACAAAAGCAAACCCACACAAACACAGGGAGAAGATACAGACCCCACAAAGAAGGAACGCCAGCCAAGAATCAAACCAGAGAACCTGCAGCTGGGAGGCAACGATGCTACTACTACACCATCAAATATCAAGCATTGAAGCATTTACAAACCACAGATATGAGGAACAGATCAGATCAAATATGAGGCAAAAATCTGCAATTTTGTTTACAAATGGTGGTGGGTAGGGAACTCAAGTCTTTAACACCTGCATACAGGGTACAGGGTTTAAGCCTGAGGTATTCCCTACCACACCACCATGAGCACCTGGGGCATTTTCACACACACACACACCTGTTCTCCATAATATCCATCCAGCTAATGTCCTGCCTGCGCAATACTCCCAAGACCCGTGAGATCCCTGCAGTCCGGCCCCGACATATTCTCCCAGTGAGTCTGTGCATGTTTAACGTGCACAGATGTCTCCTTGTGTCCCCCTATGGGGACTGCCGGACTGCCAGGAGCATGCGCATAGACGCGCAGTAGTCGGGACTACTGCGCATGCGTGAAGTCCGCGAAATTTAAAAAACATTTTTTTTTCTATTTTTTATTTTCTTTTTGATTTGAGGGGGCTGCAGTCCGGCAGTCCGATAGCACGGGCCACCCCTGCCACAAGGGCTTCCACTCCATCAACTGCCAGGTCATGTGCGATGCCCAGGGCATTATAATGAATGTGTGTGCTGGCTGCCCTGGAAGCTATCACAATTCCCACATAAGGGATCTGACAAAGCTGGACCAGAGGTTTGCCAATGGGGACATCCCTTACAGTCACCTAGTGAGGGATGCTGGTTACGCACTGGAGCAGTGGCTGATGACACCCATCAGAAAATTCACACACACCCAACAAAAATGCCATAATGAGGCACACGCACAGATCAGAATTATAATAGAGCATGTGTTTGGGATGCTCAAGTCACGGTGCCTGGACACATCCAGTGGAGCCTTACAGAACTCACCAGCTACATGTACCCACATTGCTATCGTATGTGCCATGCTACACAATATGATCCTGCAGAAACAGCTGCAGCAGGAACAGCATGGGGCAGGGCCACACAGCCACCCACCAATGCCAAGGCTTGCACAGGCACAGAGTGACTCGGAAGAAGAACAACCTGAGCCTGTCCCAGTAGGAAGATGGAGGCATTCTCAGTATGCCATGAACTTGGCAAAAAAGGCAATGCATAGCACATACACTGACAGGGAATGACACCTCTCTCTGATTTGCACATACAGTAAAAGGGATGCCAAACATGACACTACCTGTGCTCAACCATGTACAGGGAGTATACTATGCACATCCAACATAGGCAGCCCCCAGCACCATCCTCAATACTGGCACACCCACAAGGTAAGTCACTCCCCTTACTGATTGCTGATTGGACTAGTATGTGTAGTTACTTGTATCTATGGTATGGATATGAGCATGCAAGGGAATTGGGTGGCTGAATAGGATGCCAGCAGATAGTAGACACCTATAGTGGCAGCATGAGATCTGTAACAAATATGGGTGTCACCATAGTAGCCAGTACTACACATGTTGACAAAACCCACTGCAGGAAATGTGCTGGGCCACATGTGTGTCCATATGACGCACACATACCAGTTAGGGAGGTTCACATACCTAACAACAGTCACTGCCAGCAGGACAGGTATAGACAAACACAAACAAAGGCTGTGCTAAAGCCATTGAATGATGCCTATGGGTAGCCTCCCCCCCAGGTCTACACAGACAGACCACATCAGTTCAGGCAGCGGGATGTTAGTTCTGAAGGGTAGGAAGTCAGAAACTAATATGTAGGTCAATCAAACATAGGACCTGTAGTACACTGACATGCCTCAAGTCAGCATGATAGGTTAGAAAACAGAATGAAATGGAGTACTTGACATACCAGTAGAGTCAGAGCAAATGTGTACACGTGTCAGGTGTGTACCCCCCATCCTGTGTAGCAATGTAGAAACAGTCAGGTGTGCCCCCCCAATCCTATGTAGACATGTAGTAACAGTCAGGTGTGTGTCCCCATCCTGTGTAGAAATGTAGAAAAAGTCAGGTGTGCCCCCCAACCCTACTTAGACATGTAGTAACAGTCAGGTGTGCCCCCCAATCCTATATAGAAATGTAGTAATGGTCTGGTGTGCCCCCAATCCGATGTACACATGTTGTAACAGTTAGGTGTGTCCCCCAATCTGATGTAGAAATGTAGTAACAGTCAGGTGTGCCCCCCAATCCTGTGTAGCAATGTAGAAACAGTCAGGTGTACCCCCCATATCCTATGTAGACATGTAGTAACAGTCAGGTGTGCCCCCCCCATCCTATGTAGAAATGTAGTAACATGCATGTGTAGGTATAATACCAGTGAAGCACAGATGCCCAGAGGTGGCCAAGGCAGCAGGATAGATTGTAGCATTTGTACAATATGCAGGTATGTGTGTCAGGTTGGTGTGTGTTTCACGTTGTGTGAGAGTGGACAGTATGTATGCATGTTGAGGTATGACCCGGTGGCTATTGCCCACTACTGCCGATGACAGGGCCAAGTCCTCACAACTGCAGTGCCAAAGACAATTCCCACCAGTATAACACATGCTAGCAGTAAGCCATTGTAAATGTATGGTGGTAATATGTGTCACTATCTGAAAGATTGACATGGCACGGCTGTTGGGCTAGATATACAAGCAGTATACAGGGGAAATTACCCCAGACACATAGTATATAATGTGTAACTGTGAAATGGACACACCCTTGGAATTGTACATACAGGTATGCATCCCATTATCTGGGCCTGTAGAAGGGAATACTAGTGTAGTCTGCCCAAACACTTGTAGATCACAAAGGTGTTAGGACTAATGTATTGGGAACCAGCTGCTGTACCTGCACATGCCACCATAACTGGAATTCCCCATGCATATCTGTGTGCCAGATGCAAGTAGTGTCCATAGCACACATGCATCCAGCTCACCCAAACACCACCCACAGGTACCTCTCTGGTCTTATCCCTGCTGCTGGGAATGGGTACAATATGACTCCCACCTATATATGGCAATAGCAGCAGAATGCAGCATGCAGTGCAGGTGTCCCATGCAGGTGTGTCCCTAGCTGTAGGTAGCATCCTGCCAGCATCCACACCACCTGACCAGTACTGATAGAAAGTATTGGCATGAACACCTAGCACACCTAACCTGTCACCCCAGGAGGAATATACTGTATGGTGGTCTGGGACTGTAGGACTGACAGAATGCAATGGCCTACCATAGCTGGCCCACATCACCACCAAATAGCATACAGGCCTCTGGCAAAGGCCTGTGTCTCACATGTACTGCCAATCCATGTTATGTCATGGACACCCACATAACAACATAACACACTCCACATAAGCCATATATAAGGTCATGTGGACAAACCACAGTAACATGTCCACCATGTCCCACTGCATGAACTGTGGACCAACACTGAAACACAGCTGTGATGAGATAATAACCTCAGGGAATGTATCAGAGATTGTATGCATAATGTATGGCAGAGGATAGAATGATGGGGGGAGCATGGCAGCATGGAATTTGCAAGGTCTGACACACAGCTTTGTGCACACACTATCCCTGGCCACAAACACATAAATGGGCGGCTACAAACCTGGCCTTACTCCACAATAGGGGTAATGTCCTGACTCATGGCCCTTGCCTCTGGGTAACCTGTGTGAATCTGTGCAGTTGTGAGGTATTGCTACAGCATGTTAAGGCCATACTGTCATGTCGATGGATGTACAAGTATGGGATCCTCTACCAGCACTGTACCAAAGTGCTGAATTGGATACACAGACCCAGCAGCAAGTGTCTGCAGCTCCCCCTCCAGAATGTCATAACTTACCATAAATATGTAGGTGTCCGCCCACAATACCAGACACAGCTGCATTCACCCTTGTTTCCCAGGACATCACTGTGAGCAAGAATGTCCACCTGACAGTACTTGAGGACATAAAACATCACAGTGTATAACAGTACACATGTCTGAATATCTCTGCTAACACCAATACCATGTATCAGAAGCAGCACAGACACAATCACCTACGATACACACTATCCCTTGCACAGTTTGTCCCCATATTGCCAAATGATCTACGGATACCCTGCAGAAACAGTTTACTACCTGTAGGTGTACAGCACAAAGGTCTGCATTGGAGTACAAATGACCTGGAATGGATCCACACATTCAATACAGAAGGGCATACTGGGCATGCTCACACACTTAGAGAAATGAAGGCAATGTCAGACAACAACATACTGAAAGGTCATACTGGGCATGCTCACACACCTAAACAAATGAAGCCCATGTCTGCAAACAATATTGGACTATACATATCTGACTGTCGCAGATGTTAGTGCATACACTCCTCAGTATGCACCAGTGATGCTTTGCACATGCAGTGGATAGAAATACAGACTTATATCCAAAGACAACACACAATAAAAAGTACACAAAAGTATACATACATAGATGTGTGGAAGAGAGTGACTGTGACAAAGAGCCATCCATCATGAAGTCTGTCCCACCCAGCACACAGCCAAATGGCTACAACCACATGATGTGTAAATGTCACTCACTGTAGAAATTAGCCACTGGTATCCATCAGCATTGAAGACTATGTGATGCAAGTACTAGCTGTGAAACATGACTGTGCAAGCCAGCAGTCATCTAGCAGCTGTATACACATACCTGTGGAATATAACCCTGCGTGTGCCTGCATGTGGTGTGTCAACCTCTAGATGAATGGGTTGTGGCCCATGCACACACAGTGCCCTCCCCATAGCCCTATGATGACAAGCCTGCTGATGTCATCCACTTTGAAATACACCTTTGGAAATAGAGTAGCCCAGTAATTCCTGTGGCATGTCCTAATACTGTGTAATGCTGTAGTGTGATAAACAAGTTAGGTAGGACTTCTAATCCCAAACATGGCAACTGTGTGTGGCTCTGTCTGTATAGGGAACAATGCTTTTTACACTAGTCATGTTCAATACAAGTCAAATGTCCTAATTTGACAAGGCTGCTGATGTCATTCACTGTGAAATACATCTTTGGGAAAGGTGTAGGGCAGTAATCTCTGTAGTGTGTCCTATAACTGCATAATGCTGTAGTGTGATACCCTAATTAGGTAGGTGTTCTAATCCCAGACATGGCAACTGGTGTGTGTGTGTGTGTGTGTCTGTCTGTGTAGAGAGCAATGCTTTTTAGGTTAATCACACTCACTACAGATCAAATGCCCTAATTTGGCAAGGCTACTGATGTCATTCACTATGAAATACACCTTTGGTAAAAGTGTAGCCCAGTAATGTCTGTGGCATGTCCTAATACTGTGTAATGTTGTAGTGTGATAAACTAGTTAGGTAGGAGTTCTAATCTCAGACATGGCCTTTGTGTGTGTGTGTGTCTCTGTGTAGAAAGCAATGCTTTTTAGGCTAGTCACGCTCACTACAATTCAAATGTCCTACTTTGACAAGGCTGCTGATGTAATTCACTGTGAAATACATCTTTGGGAAAGGTGTAGCCCAGTAATCTCTGTAGTGTGTCCTATAACTGCATAATGCTGTAGTGTGATACCCTAATTAGGTAGGTGTTCAATCCCAGACATAGCAACTGGTGTGTGTGTGTGTGTGTGTGTGTGTGTGTGTGTGTGTGTGTGTGTGTGTGTCTAACTGTGTAGAGAGCAATGCTTTTTAGGTTAATCACACTCACTACAGATCAAATGCCCTAATTTGGCAAGGCTGCTGATGTCATTCACTGTGAAGTACACCTTTGATAAAAGTGTAGCCCAGTAATGTCTGTGGCATGTCCTAATACTGTGTAATGTTGTAGTGTGATAAACTAGTTAGGTAGGAGTTCTAATCTCAGACATGGCCTTTGTGTGTGTGTGTGTCTCTGTGTAGAAAGCAATGCTTTTTAGGCTAGTCACGCTCACTACAATTCAAATGTCCTACTTTGGCAAGGCTGCTGATGTCATTCACTGTGAAATACACCTTTAGGAAAGGTGTAACCCAGTAATCTTCATAGTGCATCCCATAACTGTGTAATGCTGTAGTGTAATAACCTACGTAGATAGGAGTTCTAATTCCAGACATGGCACCTGTGTGTGTGTGTGTGTCTCTGTCTGTGTAGGGAGCAATGCTTTTTAGGCTAGTCACACTCACTACAATTCAAATGCCCTACTTTGGCAAGGCTGCTGAAGTCATTCACTGTGAAATACACCTTTGGGAAAGGTGTGTCCCCGTCATCTCTGTGGCACATCCTATAACTGCGTAATGCTGTAGTATGATAACCTAGGTAGGTAGGAGTTATAATCCCAGACATGGCAACTCTGTGTGTGTGTGCCTCTGTCTGTGTAGGGAGCAATATTCTTATGCTAGTCACACTCACTACAATTCAAATGTCCTACTTTGGCAAGACTGCTGATGTCATTCACTGTGAAATACACCTTTGGGAAAGGTGTAGACCAGTAATCTCCATGGCATGTCCTATAACTGCATACTGCTGTAGTGTGCTAAGCTAGTTATGTAGGAGTCCTAATCCCAGACATGGCAACAGTGCGTGTGTGTCTCTGTGTAAGAAGCAATGCTTTTTAGGCTAGTCACAAATGTCCTACTTTGGTAAGGATGCTGATGTCATTCACTGTGAATTACACCTTTGGGAACAATGTAGCCCAGTAATCTCAATGGCATGTCCTATAACAGCGTAGTGCTGGAGTACAATATAGTAGTGTTGTAGGGATTCTAGTCCCACACATGAAAAATGTCGATGCTTGTGTGTGTGTTTCTATGTCTGTGTAGGGAGCACTGCCTTTTAGGCTAGTCACACTCACTACAGATCAAATGCCCTACTTTGGCAAGGCTGCTGATGTCATTCACTGTGAAATACACCTTTGGGGAAGGAGCACACCAGTAATCTCTGCGGCATCTCCTACGACTGCGTAGTGCTATAGTGTAATAAACGAGTTAGGTAGAGGTTCTAATCCCAGACATGGCAGGTGTGTGTGTATGTGTGTCTGTGTTTGTCATTCTTATCCTGGGTGGAGGTGGAGGTAACAACTGGACTCATTGTGGAGTCGGTTTTGCAAATTTCTTATATGGTGACCTATTATATGTCACAATGTCCACCATACAAGGATAACAGATTTGAAATAGCTGAGAGGCTGGGGTGCCAATCCATACCCCTACATGTGACATCAAGGCCTGACAAACAAAGCTAGCAACCCTTGTATTACTCAGAGAACACTCTCAACCCATGTCTCATACACAAAGACACTTGCCTAAGCAACAATCGCTATAGTGGTAGTACCATGCATATTACCCTCAGATAATAACCATGGTGTGATTGCAGCAGACTACAGAGGGCATGGCACCCTGTCCATCAGTACAATAGGCACATACATGCAGACAGTAAACCTTCACTATGTTCCCCACTGGGCACCTGCAACATCTGTGGTGCCATCAAATGTGTCCCACAAAGGATATACCATGCTTTAAACACATGTCCTGTATGGACAGATGTCACTGACATCAGGGACTACCTGTATCATGCTATCATTGTAGGTGCAAGGTCAACCTGCTGTCCATTACCTGTTCCCACCACATGAGACCACAGCTGGTACATCTGATAACAATCTGTGTACACAACATGGGCCAGACACCTCAGGTACAGTTCCACATGTCACTGTACACGCATGTGAGATGTGTGCACATCCCAGACACCCTCCATGTCATGGACTAAAGAACACATACATGGCACGTAATGCACAGCAATGGCCACACACAATAGTTACCCAGGTGACTGGATGGTGAATACAATTCCCACCTGTGTGGGCCAATTCAGACACTACACCCCTGAGCCACATTACAGACCATTGTCATGTAGCCTGATGCCAAGGTATACCCATCCCCTAGCCTTGTATAGCCTTCTGGCACAGTCAACCACTACACACCCATGAAGCAATGCAACCATGCATGTCAGTACTGGCACCCTGTGTCTGTGCATGTGGTGTATGATGCTTCTGACCACATTCACACTGACTACAAGCCCCACTGGCATACTAAAGCATGGTGCTTAATGTCAGACTCTTCCACATACCCTTTGCCCATATAACCTCTGGATAACCCCTGTGGTGCATGTGATACCTGCACAGTACTGTATTGTGGCAAACTAACTAGAGAGGAGGTGTATTCCTGATCCTGCCAATGTGTCAATGCATTTGGGTCCCTGAGAGACTGTGGTTGTGTTGATGCTGACACCTGTTCATGTGGACAGGCACGTGTACTACACCTACCGTATCGCTACCATATCACTGTTGCAGATGTCACTCACCATCACATATACGTTTGGAGAACTCTTCAACATGCAAGCTATGTGGCACATTCAATAATTGCATAGACATATGATAGGAATATACAGTCAGTCAGGGGTTTGATACCCTGTACTAATAGGTGTGTGACACAAACATACTTAGGTTTTACTCTCCCACCCCCTCCCTGACCTATCTTTCCCTCTGTCTGCCTCTCCCACTCCCTCTGTGGTGGATGCAGAGATGCACACCTGCTTTGCTTAAGCAGCAGCATGTGTTTTGTAAGTGATGCTCATGATCAGCTCATGGCCTCTGCATGAATTTCAGCCCTCCTCTAGCTGACTGCATGTGGAACAGCTGTGGTAACATTCCCATAGCCAATTGCATGGAAACAAACTCCAATACCTAGGAACATCATGTTGGTGTTGGGCCTTTTCAATCACTGTGAACAGGACCTAGATCTGTTGTTTGGCAAACAACATCACAGATGATTGAGGAGTTACCTCTAACAACATACACTGTGGAAGCAGGCCAACACACAGGAGGGGGATGTGCCTGACATGACTACAAAATGTAAGTGTTGCTATTCTGCATTTGGAGTAATGTTGGTTTAACAGGATGTGTGTGGATATGGCTGGTCTACATGTTTTAATTCCTGTCATGACAGTGCTATGTTTCTTAGGAAATCCCCATCTGTAGGGTCATTTGCAGACTGGGCAGTGTGTGGTGCCTTTTGTTTCTTCTGTTACTCACAGAACACATATCTGTGAACTGCAGAAGCATAGTGTGAGGATTGCAGACAGGACATGGTGACAGACATGAGAGTTACTGACTTCATATCCCACATAGGACATATGTCACAACAATCCCTGTTACAACAGTAAATGTATGAGGTTATCACAGCAACATGTCAATATTGGCCCTATGTTTGTGCCTTCAGCCACAACTCTGCCAACCTGTGTACATATGTCATGCGGTAAGAAGTGCATATGTCCTGTACACCATAATTTAGTGACATCATTTCTGATAATAAGCCAGTGAAATATCAGACTGCAACACATGTTATCTATAGCAGGGGTTATCTTTGAGGACATAGCTTGGGCATTCTGTGGTTGTTTGTACAGTACTGAGGTCTGTGTACTTATGGTGATTGTCGACAGTATGTGTATTGTGAATATGTACCTTGGCCTGTGTATAGACTGTGGTAGATTTCATTGTTCTTGGTCCTGTTCTATCTGATTTTACATGCTGCTCCACTGTATGTTTCCCTATCAGCTTCCATGTTTGTAGGGCCAAACACACACATATCCCATACCACAGACAGGTATCAGACCATACTATGTAGTGGCCCAGTATATGTAGGGTTAGTGTGTGAGTGGCACATATGAGGATGCTGTTGATCAGATAGTCCATATACTGTAATATTACCCTAGTTGCCATATGTGGCTGTGGCTGTGTTCCCATTGGTTGTGGTTATGCACTTTCACACAGGTGTCTGTTACTCTGTGCTGTGACATGCCTGTAGAGCCTGCTAAATATGCAAGTACATGCATATTCCCCCATAAGAAATGTAGGCCATTGTTGTAGCAGTCTGCCTGTAGCCTGCACAGTGCTTTGTTACATGCATAGCAGCTTAGTGTACGTACCCAGTGTGATGTTATGTCCAGATACTTGCCAGATGTACTTCTGCAAGGCCACCATAACAGTCATGTATGTTGGACAAAGCAGTGGGATGCTGTACAGATGTATGTCACTAACTAGTGGGTAGTATGTGGCCATGGCACCTCTGTACCAGCGGTTAGTATGTGTCAGGACAGACAGGGGTGTGTGAATGCATAACCTATGGGGGCAGATGCATACCAGTGTTTATGTGGTATACCCATCGACATGGCTGTTAAAATCCACATTGTCAGGCTGGGTCCACATGTCTTGCACTAATGAGTTCTGTGTATACCTCTGGACTGACCAGAATGTGTCAGACTGTCCACATTTATTGGCCATATCTCTGCTATAGTCCACAGGATCATTACTGTGCTAGCAGTGGTACTGTACTATGATGTCCTTAGGATGTCTGTCTGTGGCCAATGGCACACTTGTTAAAAGCTGATGTGACCTTACACACACATGTCTGTGAAGACAACGCCAAGCACAGTAGCAATAGTCTACATATATACCTGCAATACATACCTAACATCCCCTTGCACTAAGAGGTTGGGACTATTGGGACTGAGGTAGGGCTCCACTCCATGTTCAGCACATATGGTGAACATATATTTATATATACCTATCTATATATCTATATAGATATATACACATATACATATCGACATACATAGATGGATATGTATATGTACACACACACACACACACACACACACACATATATATATATATATATATATATATATATATATATATATATATATATATATATATATATATATATATATACTCACATATATACATATACACAGCAATATATGTCTACACATATACAGATAGAGATACATATGCACATATACTTATGAATATCTACATATATATTGACAGTAATAGGTATATCAGAATAGATCTATATGCACATATAGATATCTACATATATATCTACATAAATAGGCATGACTGTACACATAGGAGGTGCATACATATATAGCTATATATACATATAGCCATATATATATATATATATATATATATATATATGTGTGTGTGTGTGTGTACATACGAAGAGATGTACACATGGCCATATATATGTTGCACTATACAAATGTGTATACAGACATATGTATGAATATATATGTGTATATACATATAGACATATATCAACTGATTATATGTATATATCCATATTCCTGTCATGTGTAAGCCTCATGGTTGTGAATACATTCCCATATGTATCTCACTGTATGTATCTGCTATATGTACATTATGATACAACATATGTGATGCAACAGTCATATTAATAACAAGTACTACACAATTGTGGAAGTAAAGGCAACTGTTCAATACTAATCAATATGTTTATTGACAGATATATTGGACAAGCAACAGCTGTCTTCACAGTGGTCATAGTGTAGTGGGTATGTGTTGTGACTTTAGTGTGCAGGGTTCTGGGTTCAGGACCTGCAAGGGCTTTTCATTTTATTGCTTGGCAGAACAAGGGCAGTTGGATACAGAGTGGTTAAGGCAATTTTGAGCAGGTTTAAGCACGTTTGCAGTGGTTTACGCAAAGCTAAGTTGTGCTAAGCTATGGGTAAATGTACTGGCACTTACACAGTGTAGGCTTTGCTTACCAGTGCGTAATTCAACTCAGCTGTTATATTGCAGCAATGTTGATACCTGCTAAGCATGGCTAAGCCTTGGTAACAAGTTCACACCACCCAGTCTGATAACATAGCAGGGTAATGACTTCTGTAATAAGTGTGTGTAATGCCATGTACAATACATGTACATATGTGCTGTCATTACAGTTGCAAGGGGTGTGAGTGTCATGTGTGGGACGCAGACGTATATGAGGCCTGTACAGCACTGTCATCCATGTGACTGTGTTACATACAGGGGTAGTAGTCCAGGGTATGTGCTGTCACACTGGCATGTAGTGTATCATGGTGGTACTACTGTTGACAGTGCCTACCCAGGCAAGAGTGGAGTGCTAAATGTAGTACTGCCAACAGGTACACCTGCAGGCATAGCTGGACTCTGAGGCCTCCCTGTTGTATCCCTGGTGTGTGAGCTGTGTCACAGTATATAACCCCTACTGGGTAATGATCCAACATGTGGAATGTAACTGTAGACTACTGTCTGTACAGCACATGAAAGCAAGGGCTCCTGACATGTAGGTATGGCATACATATTGTTGTCAAATGTTTATCTGTCAACACATTCATCCTACTGCATAGCTACTTGCCAAGCTGATGACTGTCAGTCCCTGTACAGATGTGCAGATGGCAGGTATCCAGCTGGGATATGTACAGGCATCATAAGTTTGATTGACACTGACATGTCTGCCCAGCTGTTTAAGAACTGGCACATATTGAATATGACACCTTATATGCACCACATGCCATTGGTACCTAGACTACACTACCACAGTCAAAAGAACATGCTTGGGTACAGGTCTCCATCACAGACACTAACCATGTGTTGTAATGCATGTTGCATGCATGTCAACATGATCACCTCAGTGGCCATGTGCAGGAGGCACCTGGAGGAATGGCTGATGCATGTCACTCTCACCCTGAGGGTCACCACAGTAGTGTCTGTTGATAGATTTCCTGCTGCCACATGGTGGGTGGCATGATACCACTGTACACACAACCCCTACACAACTCATCTATCCTTGGAAAATAGCTAGATACACAGCTATGCCCACCTGCAGTGATGCACCCCAGTACTGAGACATGCATATGTGTGCATGACTGAGTATAGCAGTGTCTGTGTTTTAGCACACCTGTATTTGAGAATTCCATATGGGCCTTCACAACCACCACAACATCCAGTCATGGCTGCTGCTGTATGGGACATTACATATACTCTGTTAAGCTCCTCCCCATACCGGCTACACGAGCCTTGCAGTACAATCACAACAGTGTTGTACAAATGGGTTGATAGGCATGGGATACCCATTTTGTTCTGGCAAGTGTGGGTATGTGTGCATATCCATTTATCTGTAGAGTACAGCATTCCAGGGCCACATCCACCTATTACAATACCTATTGCCACACGGTGGTACAGATAGTATTGTTGCTGCCCATTGGTGAGGCATGACAATGCAACACCCTGCTATGTGTGTAACATGTGCATCAGATGCATATCACTGTAGTACCACTGTTGGGATCTACAATGGGTTATATCACAGCCATGGCTAATGTGTGATGGTGGGTATATCAGAGGGTTATCATGGGTGTCAGGGAGTGCAATATCCACTGGGGGATGTGGGTGCTGTGTACACTGCCATTACACCAAGGTACTCCTGGTATATGTCCCATGTACCACATTATGGTTACCACTGTCCCCGTCAACCATACAGGTAACTGATACCACATCCCATGCCAGTTATGCATGTGCTGTGTGCAGCCTACCTGTAACACATTGGACACATGGTCAAGTTAGTTAGCAGAGATAGGCCCTGGTCTCTCAGATGTGTGTCTGCCTGTTATGTGTCTGTTAATGTGTATATGAATGTATCTCACACTATGTATTGTCCATATACACCCATTACATCCTCATTAGAATACTGTACATGTCTGGAGATGTTCTGCATGTAACATGTAACCTGGGACACACCTCACCCTAAACGCTGTGTGGTGTGTGCAATGTAAGCCACATACTTCAGTATCACTACATATCTAGGTTGGTGTCTAGTCCCAGTGTTGCCAAGTAAAAGTGTGCATGTATGTGGATGGGTCTACATCAGGTTGTAGGGTATGCATGCCCCAGTGGGTCACCTGTCCATGTGTCACAGGCAATAACTGTTATACTAACCTGTGACATGTGTTCAACTGTACCCAGATATGTCACAGCGATGGTGTCACCACAGTGCCATACCCTGTTGTGGAATATGACTACAGACCATCCTCGTGCTGACACATGTACACCTACAACACAAATGGATAACATTATAGAGACCACAATCAACCAGTGTTACTAACAGCTATAATGCACCATTGTTGGACGGCTACACTAATTGACATATATGCATTACACTTTACTCCTTACAATAGTTTACACTGCAGTACTGTGGTACACTGTAGTACAGTCACTGTGTGCATCAGAACCATATTAGCCTGTCCCTGTATTGATGGGATGGATGACAGGGATGTGGCACATGTATCATCATATGCACAGGGCATCCTCATGCTGACACATGTACACCTACAGCACAAATGGATAACATTATACAGACTACAATTAACCAGTGTTACTAACAGCTATAATGCATCATTGCTGGATGGCTACACAAACTGACATATATGGATTACACTTTACTCCTTACAACATATTACACTGCAGTACTGTGATACACTGTAGTACAGTCACCATGTGCATCAGAACCATATTAGCCTGTCCATGCATAGATGGTATGGATGTCAGGGGTGTGGCACTGGTATCATCATATGCACAGCGTGTGCTGTTGGTTTGCCAGAGGCCAAGGGTGGGCTCTACATTTGACACCATGTGTGTGGGTGAGGAGTGTACCAAGGTGAGCTGGGCATGGTGATGTGGTGTGTGTAGGTATGGGGTTGCCCTAGGTGTGTTTGTATATGGGTATGCATGTACACAGTTTTGCCATGTGGCTGTCCTACACAGGCATTTATGGACAACTGCGGACCATACCTGGCAGGGTGTGCAGTTCACTGCCTCTGGCCATGGACGTGTGGACTGTGCCTGCCAGGGGTTCCATGGGCATGTGCAGGTACAGACCTCAATGTGCTACTCTCACCTGATGATGACAAATGTCCGCTGGTACCAGGTCCCTCCTGGGACTGGCCAGAACCATGTGCTCATGGCTTTCTGTGGTGTGGTATGGACACCACCCCCCCACAGTGCTGGGGCTGGTACTGCCACTATGGGAGCCTCTTGGTGTCCTAGCATGTCCACGTTGACTGACAGCAGTTGGCATTGCTGGCATATGTCCACGCACCCATCGCCGCACTCCCACCACACGTTCAAGCATGGACAGACCACGGTTGATGAGGACCATCATCTCACCAGATCGTCTATCCATGAACTCAGTTAATGCATGGATGGCACCAGCCAGTTCATGGGCATTGTCACTTGCAGATGTGAGAGCAGCCCTCTGCAGCCTCAGGCCCTGTCTGGTGTAACGTTCTATATGTGCCTGCACCTCCATGACAGCCTGAAACATGCACCTGCTGGTACCAGCTATGTTGCCTCTACCAGGGGCATGATGTCCAGCGGCCCTACCACGAGCACCCTGGAACATCTGCCTATGTGGTGCCCTGCCAGACATCCGGCTATGACTGCTGCAACCAGACATAATAGGCATGGTTACAACACTTTTGTGTGCACAGCTACCAAATGCTAGCTGTGCCTTTGCTATGGCCACTGGTGATGGGGTATGTATAGGCACTGAAACTGTGTGCGGGTTGGAGTGGTTAGAAGGGGGATGTCAAATGATGGTGCTGTTTTGGCCTGTGACAACCCCACCTGTGCCTCAACAGTACTATCATCATCTTTGGTGTCTGTATGGACACCAACATCAGATTGCATGCAGGAGGGACCCTGACCCACCTCGCCACCTATGGGGGAAAACAATAAACACACTTTAAAACCTGTACAGCATTGCCTAACAGTACACACACACACACACACACACACACACACACACACACACACACACACACACACACATAAACACCATTGTAATACCTACCTGTCCATGACTTTACAGACAGTCCCACTTATATGTCCATGTGTACCCCATTCTGCATCACACTTGGTAACATACACACATTGATACCACTCATTAACATATCAGTCCTCTAAATGCCTACACAAGTGATCACAGCACAAGACCTGTTACTACATTACCTGTCTGACCTGTGTGTAGTGGTTTTAGATGGCCTTACTGTTGTCATTCGGTTTTCACCCTGTGTATGTCCAGACATCATGAGCATGGCCCCTATATGTGTGGGTTACTATGTTCATTCCATAATATCACACACTGGTGTGTCATGTGCATGTAATGCTCAGTACATGCCAGATATGCTGCACAATCAACCTATCATGTGACAACTGTAATATATCGATACACTCCCTGGTGTTGACTAGTACTTCTGCAAAGCATCTGTAGTGCTGCATACGTGGGTTGTAGGTGAACTCTCTGCTGAATGCGATATTAAGGGTGTATCTGGTGTCTACCATCCCTCTCAATGCCTGTTCCATGCTACAGGCCATATTATACTATCAGCTGTCCTGTGATTACATACATGACAAGCATTTCTGGTGTGTATTGTGGCAGTCTATGTCCATGTACTGCATGATCCCAAAGGGAGGTACTGCTGTATGAACACCGCAAAATCACACATGTGCATACACGGCCAGTCACACAAACACTCACACATGCACACATGCATCCTACATGCATCAACCTCTTTCCACTTCACCACACACACACACACACACACACACACACACACACACACACACACACACACACACACAGTCCTCCTATTATCCATCTGTCAACATGCACAACATATTGTACCCAACAGCATGCAGTACAGCTATAGTCAATCCATGCTAGCAACAGTATACATGTATGTGATGCATGTGCTGTGTCACTAGGTGATGCCCCTTCCCCTGGATACCACTGCACCCATGTACAAAGCATTGCTGTGTACCTGTTTTGCACCCTGCCATGTACTGTGCACCACACCTCATGGGTGTACAGCCAATTGCTGGATGTGTATTACTGTGTCTGTTATGCCAGCTTTAATGCTCATAGCCCCTATGTTTTCCAGCAGCACATACCTGGGATGATATGTGGACAGATGTCATTTTTGAATACCTGATGTCTGATTTACAGCTCTCAATATCAGCGAACCATATATGACCAATCCAATACTCTTACACGGACAACCATCAGAGCATACTATGGCTATGGGAGGTGTGCACACCCTTATTGATATGATGCACCCATCCTTGATCTGCCATGGGACCACATCACTGCATATCTTAACAGTACATGAGCCCAATAAGTGACAACTGTCCTGTACTTTCACATGCAGTGTCTACGGAATGTGTTAGGTGTGCGGATGCTGACCACGATGCATACACACCATGTGGACATATGTGTGCACACCCTTATCATGATGGTTTGTCTCACCTCTTGTTGTGTGTACTACAGCAGTCACTACTCCTGGCAGGGGTATACCAGCGTGGGCCATTTGCATTTGCCAGTGTATGCTCAGTCTGCCCTACACATGTCTCCCTAATCTGCATGATTGCAAGGTCTTCTCATGTGCACATCTGTTGGTGTTCACACACTGCCGTCACTATTGTTGTGGGGGTAGGGTTATGTCTGCCACAGATTCTGAACCTGACTATGTGCAGATACAGCCATTCTTAGCAGCCTTAGGATCCCTGCTGCAGTGCACTGGTGTGTCATGCTGACACCCTCCCCTCCCTCAGCCTTTTTGCAGATGCAGGACAAGTAACCCCTACACATGTGTGTCACTTTGCAGTGTTCCATGCACTGAACACCACATGCTACAGCCTAGTCCCAGCTGATAATGTAGACCACTGTAATGCCTTATGCCACAGTGTATCTCTACAACAGTTGCCATTGTCCTACAGGTATATACACTGGTGTTGCACTGTATATCGGTGTTGTTCCATACATATCCCTACTGTAGGCCATGTCTCCCACCATTATATTACTCCCTGTGAACACATTCTGCAATGACAGGATGTTAGTTATCATGCAGGTTTCTGACATACCCTTCCAATACCCCATAATGGTCACCCCTGTGATTTCACAGCAACAATACGTGCACATGTACAGCATGCATTCTGGGTAGGTGTGTTAGATGTGTGCATGGAATATACCATCACCATTACATGCCCAGTGTATTGGCAAACATCTACATAAACCATACTCACCAGCTACAGGCTGCTGCCTTGGTGGTATCCCAGAGGGACCTACATAAGACGGTGAGAGAGGCAAAGTCAGTGGCCACACCTGTGGCATTGCTACAGGGTGGGTTCAGTGTTACAATACATCAACAGTACATTTTCACAATAGTACCAGATATGGACATCTGTTTATCACTACTATGCAGCAACAATATATATCTGTGACATGTCAGATATGTATGATCTACCTGTACCAATGCAGATGTATATGTGACAGTGGTCTACTGATGTGCCCTGTGGCCTTACCTGCATGCTCCTTGGCCAGTGTGTGGGTGGCACCTACCTCCACAAAGGTGTCCAGTGGTTGGTGCCTGGCTGGATGGGCAGGTGCCACGAGACTGGCCACGAGGTCCTCCACACATGTCAAGGGGGGGATGGATGGCATGAACCCCCATGGGGAGGTGATCCCCCTGGACTGCAGCAGCCCACTGATGGGCATTGCGAAGCAGGTCAGAACAATGATGCCAGACCTGCTCATAACTGAGGTTGTACAGTCCAACATCACTGACCCTGTGGACTAGGTCATTCCACAGGGTGGTCTGCTCCTGCTGATCATGGGCAGCCTAGCCAAAGAAGATCACATAGTGCTGTATTAGTTTATTCAGCAGGACTTCATTTTCAGCTACTGTGTAGGCTGGCAGCCTTCCATGGAACATTGTGCCTGAAAGACATAAAGATGGACACAGGTGTGAGCAAGTCATGCAACAAGGTTACCACAGTTCTTAATACACATCATTGTCACCGCCCACCATATCAGCGACAACAAACTGTGCACACAATTCAATAGGTATGGCTACAGCATACCTACCAGTGGGTCAGATATTGTACTGTACCACACTTTGTGCAATGTGTTTGTAGCCATGTTCCCTGTGTGGACACTATCATTGCTGGCCTGTTACAGACTATTCACCTGCATGCCACTGTCAGGGCCACAATGGTTCCATATATGCCTGTGGTATGCTTGCTATCTGTTTGCTGCACATCTGACATTCTGTGTTATTGCGGTAATCTATGCATGGTGTTGGACATGTTCTGGGATTGTGTAGACTATTACTACTGACATATGTTCTATAACAGTGACACAATAGCATGTATATGTACTATTGGCCAGCAGAACCACCTCTCCAAACTCATCTGCCCATGTTACCAGGCCACATCACATGTGTGACCCACCCTGGGGCCTCCTCATGTATTGGTCCAGCAATACCATCAGGTGGAACCAACCCAGGGGATGTTGTCCCCCCCGGGGCACACACAGACATGTTTCTGTCCCCTGTGGATAGGTCCAGGGTCTGTTCCATAATGGGCTTCACAGACACGTGTAGGATGTACTACATCACCTTTAGGCACCCAGTACACATTCACAGGGCCCACATGCTTGTCCTGCTCAGCCTCCAAGTCAAGCACCTTTGGGACATGAACCGCTGTTGTGAGTAGCAGTAGGTGGTAGGCTTGTTCCCATTGTGTCCATATTGGGGCCCATGGGGCATCCACATCACAGTCCACACACACCATCCAGGGTGTTTACCCACCACATGTGTCACATACCACCCCTGTAGGCTGTCCTCTATATCTACTAACCCTGACCACCTCCACAACTATAACTGCCATACTTCCCCGTATTCCCATTCCATGCTTCAGAGACAAGTGCAATGTGATCCCAGCAAAGGGATCACATGTGACATACCTGCCCATGTTGCACACACTGATAGCTGTAGATAGCTGTGTGTATTGCTATGTGTGCTGTTTACTCACACATAGCAAGCAGCACTGCGGTAGTAATATAGGGGATGTGTATTTACATACATATATGTTTGTGTGTGTGTTTGTATATATGTAGGCATGTGCATATAGGTATATATCTATATATGTGCAGATATATGTGATGTTGTATATATGTGCTCATATATATGTCTACACATGAGTATCTGTATATTTGTGGACATACCTGTAGATACATACATATATGTATATATATATATATATATATATATATATATATATATATATATATATATATACATACACATATGCACACCTATATGTGGGGTACATTCAGACTTCAGGTCCACAATCTCAAAACACCTTCCTGCACAGCTGCACTGTTCTGCTTTGCTACAACACAGACAGGTGCCACATATAGACACATCCTGACATTAAGAGGGGTATATGTAGGGCCAGATTGCAGGTAACCCTATTACACACCAATGGCATTACTGCATGCTTACAATACAGGTTAACCTGAGTACCCTGCAAGAGGTGGGCTGTGGAAACCTCATGTTCATCATTATGGCATTACTTCCACCACCAGCTATTGGCCACGTAATATACATACTTCCCATTACACAACACACACTATGATGGCTTACATCTTATCAGTCAGTGCTGCATTGCAATGTTAATGGGTATGGCCCACAGAGACAGACTCTATTGTCCTTAGCAGTTGTTCAGCTGAATATCATTACAACAACAACACCTGAAGGCACTTATAAATCATTCCACATCATCTATCCCATTATTATGGACCAAGTACTATGGTCAATTACATACATATATACTTTACATACCTGTTCTGGGAATGCAGACTCTTCTGGGTGTTTTTTTTTTCTGCGTCTTATATGCACACTCTCCCTCTCTTTCTCTCTCTTTCTCTCTCTCTCAGTCTCTCTCCAGTAAAGGGAATGAACTGCTTTGCATAGATTGCAGCTTGGAATTTGTAGGTGATGCACATGATCAGATAATGGCTCTGCACCAGTCAGTATCCTCCACTTGCTACTTGCATGCAGCATGCTGTATAGTACTTCCAATTACCACTGTCATGGCAACCAACAGCTACAAATCCCTACATCATGTGGGCATGGTCCCTTTACCTTTCCTGTATGTTGTACATCCTTCCTGTGTGGGGAGCAGTGTTAAAGACAGCAGGTAACAATACCTCTTACAGGAGAACCTGCACACTCAGGCTAGCTACATATTTGTAGGAAGTTCCAAAACTACAGACAGAGTGCGAGTAGTGTTGTTATCTGCATTGTATAGCACTGGTGTTACAGGGTTTGTGTGTACATACTAGTTTAACTTGGAATGTAGTCTGTCTGCATAGCTCTCAACTGTGGGCCAATCCTCTTGATGGCCAGAGGTGTGCCTATTATGTTTTATCTGTCCACCACACAGGTCTTGTGTCAGCTATATCACTGGCAGTGTGTGTGTGTTAAGTGCTATTAGTACATGGCTACATCAATTTCTGTTTCTAACTTCATATTCCTAACTAAAGGTATGTTGCAGACTATCCTGTAACACCAGTGACTTGCTTAGTGTATGACAACAGTTTTACACATAAGGGCCTGTGTTCCAGCCTTTGTCCTCCACCTACATACCAGGCTTGGTACATATGACATGCTCTCTGGGGCTGTTATGTAGTGGGCTGTGAGTATGTCATGCTACCATTTCTGCCATCAGTCCACTGCTGTTGTGTCCCCCACATATACTGTGGGTTGGGTCCATATATGTGTGGGCTTCAGATACACAATACATGTGTGCCATTATACTCTCCATGGGCCAGTGTATGTTACAGTGGTAAATGGCCCTATATTATTGAGTCTAGGGGGTTGCACCATAACTAACCTAGGCTATTACAACATGTGTGGGTATCAGGGGTAAGCTGCCTTAAGGTGTCTGGATGTACATTACCATACAATTCACCTTGGATAAATGCAGGTCTATTGCCTCCTGCCATAAAGACTGTTCTGTTTATCAGTGTGATTGTGATGGTGTCAGTTATGCCTTGTTATGTAACAGATACATCCCATTGTGTCAACTGAGGTCTTTACCCCCCCAGGGACTGTTTGCAGAGTGTAGATAATGGCTGCTGGACTGTACATCTGCATTACTTACTGTTGATTTATTGGTATCCTGTGGCCCGGTCTGTCTTTACTATTGTACTACTTGAAGGCCTTGGCCTAGACAGCAACATATGTAAACCTTTCCAGACTACTGCATTAATATAACTGTTTCACAGTTGCATTAATCTGTTTATATGTATGTCAGTGTCTAAAAAGCTATATGACATGGCATATACAACTGTAATGGTACACAAATAAAGCTTTCCCATGTATGCAAACCTGTGTGTGGTGTTATATCCTTTGACCTCTCTGTGGGTATATGTTGCAGATAACAATTTTCATTTGTAGGGGTGGCTCATACAGTGTCCATTTGGTAAGGTGGTAACTGTAGGCATAGTGGCTGTTCCATATTGTGTGCACCATCTACATATGTATCTTCCTATACATATCTTTGTCTGTGTTTGTGTAGTTACATATATATATATATATATATATATATATATATATATATATATATATATATACTGTATCTGCATATATATGTCTGTGTATACATATCCTAGGGATGTTGATTGCTTCCACATTATACATTCCCTATGTTAGCCAGACTGTACTGCATGATATGATACTGATACCAGCCTGACATCATACAGGTGGGATGGAGTACTGTTAACATCTTGTGCCCATGTTGTGTCAGGTCCTGGTTATGGGATCTGCAACAGTTGGTAGTGTATTGCAGGGCAGACATGTTTGGCTGTGGGGGGGAATAACTATACTTACAAGACGTATGTTGTGTGAGCCCCCTCAACCCCATTAACAGTGCATGTGGACATATATGTTTTTATGTTCCTGTTTTTATCTACAGATGTATGTCTGCATATATATATATATATATATATATATATATATATATATATATATATATATATATATATATATATATATATATATATATATATACATATAGATGTAGACATATATATTTATAGATGTATGCATATGTATGCATATATATATATATATATATATATATATATATATATATATATATATATATATATATATATATATATGTGGATCTAGGACTATTGAATGAAAGTTCAATAGTCCGAATCCACAATCACTGAACACACTTTAACGAAAGCGCTTTCACCGAAAAAAATGCTTTTGTTAAAGTGTGTTAAAAAAAAAAAAACAATAAATATACTTTTATACAGTGGCCCCACACCCCGCTACTTTAATATTCTCCCTCTGGGATCGCACCACAGTGAGGAAAAGAGAACATTCCCTTATCCGCACTGTACTATGATCTTCGCAACAGGCATTCTTATGCGAAATTGCTTCATTGGTGAAAAGCATTTTCGCGTAGGTATGCCCGGCCAATAGTGGTGATGTTGTCATTTGGGGATCAGTACAGATCCCATATATATATATATATATATATATATATATATATATATATATATATATATATATGTTGAGTCTTTTGGCTTTTCCCGGTTAGTGGTCACCACAATGGAACTCCAGCCCACTAATGATTGGTAGTTGATTTTTATGTGCCGAGTTACCAGCCCTGATGCACAACCATCAACGAAGGTATGCCCATTCACGCATGTCTCCACGCAGAAGATACTCTAGCTGAGAATCGAACTGGACAGCATCTTACTGTGAGACAACAACGCTATCAAAAGCACCACCACCGTAGATATATATATATATATATATATATATGTATATATATATATATATATATATATATATATATATATATATATATATATATATATATATATATATATATATATATATATATATATATATATATATATATATATATATATATATATATATATATATATATATATATGTATCTATTTATATATAAAATATATCTATATATATATATATATATATGTATATATATATATATCTATCTATATATATATATATATATATATATATATATATATAGATAGATATATACACACACACACACACACACACACACACACACACACACACACACACACACACACACACACACAAACACACGCACATACATCTACATGTTTAGATACATTTCCTGTAATGTTGAATGACTGGACTGGGCTGGATGATATATTTATGAAAACATCAGAGGTATGCCTGTCTGATATGGCTTAGCAGTAAATCACTTTGGCTATGGTGTGCAGGTTCCTGGGTTCAAGCCTTGTAGAGGCTGTTTATTTTGTTGCTGGGCAGAACACGGCCATTGGATACAGAGTGATTAAGGTACTTTTAAGCAGTTGTAAGTGGGTTTGCACGGGTTTGCGTAGAGGTAAGCACTGCTAACTTTTGGTTACAGCTTCTTTTACTCAGCTTCTAAATTGGTTAGCCTGTGTAGGCATTGCTTACCCCCATGCAAACAAGCTTAAACCAGCTTACTGCTGCTTAAAAGTGCCTACTCCTGCTTACCCCCGTGCTAATTTCTTTAAAAGAAAAGAAAAAGGGTTGATAGGAAAGTAATGAAAAAGGGGCACAAAGAGGGAAAGACAGTGGGGAAAATAGCTAGGGATGTGCAGGTGGGTGTAGGGAAGGTCCATAGATGCCCATTTTTTCTACAACAGCAGCTGTGCATATACCCTGAATTTGGAGGTAGGTTTGGACACTCAGACCCCTGAGAGATGGGTGAGGACAGCAATAATATGTTGTGATGCCAATTAGACCAGATTACATGTGTCCAGTGGTCACAAGTGCAAAATGGACAGCTATGTATGGGGTGATTTTTTTGGGGGGGAACAGAATGCCCCTTTTTTTCAGGTGAGAGTGGGATGTTGGGGAGGGATAGTAGGTATATTTGGGAAGGTAGGTTGGGTAGGTTAACAGACAAGACAAACAAGATGCATACAGGGGCAGTATATGACACATGTGGGGGGTAAACACCTTGATGGGGAGGGCTGCTGGGAAATCGGAAGCCCATGAGCCCCCTAGTGGAAACAGTGGGACTGAGATCCCCACCCATGGGCAGTCACCACTGCACCTTCACAGCCCCGAAGGCGGCTGTGCTGGGGGCTGAGCTAGAGAGCCAAGCTGATCCTCTACTCACAACATGCGGCCTTCGAGCTGCCTTAGAAGATCTCCAAACTGTTGATCGAGGCTCTCTATGCACCATGACCTGAAACTGGAGATGGGTGACAGCTTCCTGTCTGCACCCACTCCTGGGGGGGTGAGCCCCATCCCCTGAGGCAGTTCCACCTGAAGATGGTGCAGGATCTATGGATGAGGAGGTCCTGGGTTGGACCCCAGATGTGCTGGTGCCCGGTGCCATGGTCAGCTAAGGTGGGACAGGTGTGTCTGCTGGGACCCGCATTCCCATACATGCTATGGTGTTTATGGTGTATCAATATATGTGGTTTAGTAATAGTCAACACATTCCAGGGTTAGGTATAACAGCATGCATAGATATTCCCATTAACCTAGACACCAGATACGGAACAGTTGCATAGCAAACGGAACACATGCATATATGGGACCACAGTGGTAATAAAAGCAGCATGCAGGTACATTGATGGCACCATGGCACCAATGTTGGAGTAGTTCAACATAGCACATGCATAGAAACAGACTTAAATAATTATCAACCGATAGGACATATATCCCAACATAACAGTGGAGTCATCACATACCAGTTGAAGTGGGTATGTAGTGTATTGTTGGAGATATGGTGGAGGGAGAGAAATATGTCAATTGACAACTAGTATATTCCTGTAGTTCACATGACTTTCCTAGTCAGTGCTGTTATCTGTACCTTGCACATATTACTACATTACCCTATTGCCTTAGTTTGAACAGTGATATGGCTGTTATCATCTTTATACATGAACTGGTTTTACCTGCAGTATACACCACTTACCTGGTATACCTGTGGAGGAAATGTTTGTTAACACTAACTAAATGTTTCTACACATACTTCCAGATTCCAGGTTGATGTTGTGCACATACCTGTCCATCTCTTTCTGCACAGACTCTGGCCATGTCTTGACCACATGCAGGTGAACCGGGACATGTCTAGACTATTGCCCTCTTCAATCTTTACTGACTTACAACACTCTTATACAGGATTTCCTACACAGTTATATTATGTAGCACAATGTGGTTGACAGTGATCAGTGATACCTTATTATTCAGAGCAACTGATATACTCACAATTCCATACAATACCAGAATAAACAGTACCAGTACAGGGTATCAAGCTTTTATTTCTAGGCGCAGTGTCCATATATGACAGACCTGTGGGAACAATGTTTGTTAGCACTACCTGAATGTTGCCACACAAAGTAACAGACTCCACATTAGTATTATGCACATACATCTCACTCTGTTACTGTACACACTTTGGTCACAGCTTGACAACATGGGGGTGTAGATAGGACATACTTGGCTTATTACTCTCATAACAGTTTCAGGAGTTGCTAGAGTGACAGGTTTGTTTTCATAGATGTGTGACAATCAGTTGTACTTCCTGTTTGCTGCCTAAACATCTGGGAGCATCCCACTGACTTCCCAGGGGGACAGGGTGGCAGACAGCAGATATGGGCCCATAAACTGGACATTCCGGATTTATCTGTACATTTATGTGGTATGTTTCTGTATGTAGCCTACTTCCACTCCCAGGTTTCAGACCATGGCTGTGTCTGCTAAAACTAAAACACTGTCCATCACAGTTGTGTGTGCTATATAGATATTGGTATTTATCTCCTATCTGCTTTCTGTCTTATAATTCCCCTGTGGTTTTACATTCTGACATTGTATTACAACACTTTTATACAGGATTTCCTAGACAGTTATATTATGTAGCACAGTGTGGGTGACAGTGATGAGTAATACCTTATTATTCAGAGCAACTTCATCAGTCACAATGCCATACCATACCAAAGTAAATAGTACCAGTACAGGATATCATTCTTTTATATCTGGGCATAGTGTTCATATCTGACAGACCTGTGGAAGCAATGTTTGTTAGCACTACCTGAATGTTGCCACATACAGTACCAGATTCCACATTACTATTATGCACATACATCTCACTCTGTTACTGTACACACTCTGGTCACATCTTGACAACATGGGGATGTAAATGAGACATACATGGCTTATTAATCTCATAAGATTTTGGGGAGTTGCTAGTATGCCAGCTTTGTTCTCATACATGTGTGACAATCAGTTGTATTTCCTGTTTGCTACCTATACATCTGGGATCATCCCACTGATTTCCCAGGGGGACAGGGTGACAGGCAGCAGATATGGGCCAATTTACTGGACATTCTGGACATATATGTACAGTTGTGGAGTATGATTCTGTATGCAGACTACTAACACTCCCAGGATTCAAACCATGGCTGTGTGTGATAAAAATGCAACAGTTCACATCTCAGTTGCGCCTGCTATTTGGATTTTGTTGTCTGCCTTTTCACTGTTTTCTATGGAGTTAGTTGTACTAAGTGACCTCTGGGGATTACACCAGTTATATACAGACATTCCTAAACATTCTATTTATGTTGCACAGTGTAGGTAACAGTGCTTAATACAACAGCACTATTAAGTGATGATAAATCTACATTACCATATGATACCAGAGTACACACATGCAGTCCAGCAGCTAGAACTTTATTTTCAGGCTATTACGCTTTTATTTACATACAAACTATATGAGACTCTTTCTGCCATATTCTCCTGTGTATGCAGTACTTGTCTTAAACAATAGAGGTTTTATACTGGCAATTAATTTACTAATACTTTTAGATTTATTACCTATGACGGTACATGCAAGAGTATAACTAACCTGCCTGCATTGCAACCTCTCGAAGCAATAGCCATGGGCCTCCTGGTTCACGGCCCACTCACTTGTTGCTGAGAAGGACATAAGAGGAATATTTAGCCATACCTATCCATAATATATATGATCTGGCAATTATTAAATAGGTAGTAGAGTGATACTTACACACAGCTGGGACCTCCCTTGTTGTCCTAGCCTCTTGGATCCACTGATCCAAGAGATCCCCCTTTCACTGTTTCAGGTCAGTATAGTGATGCCTGACCTGCTCACCAGTTCGGGTTATGCCAGTGTCACTAGTGAGGTCATGAGCGAGACAATCCCAGGCTTCCGCCTTATATTGGGTACCCTGGTACTGGCCCTGCAGCAGTCTCTGCTCATGGTCTTTGACAAGGAGTCCTGCCATGATTCTGGACTCCTGGATGACTCAGTGCTGTGCACAGAAGTGCACTCCCTCTCCCCTTTCTGCCATGGTGTATGCAAGGGGAAGCTACAACGAGTTATGAGATGTATTCCTGCCTGTTGGGTTTAAGTAGGCTGAATTCCCACACTTTGCCGTGATTGGTCGGTTTTGAAAAGGTTAAGCTATGGGCAAACCTGCTTACCTAAGGTTGGCATTGTTTAAAGGGGTATACCACTTGGCACATTGAGTTAGCTGGCCTACACATTGCTTACACCTACTAAGCTGGCCTGTGCAATGCTTAGCATTGCTTAAAATTGACCTTGCATTATATTTGCTTTCTGGCATTGATTTATTATTCATTACATATTATATATATGTCTGGTATCCATAATTCATGTGTACGTACACTGTATGGGGTCCTTGTGTTTAGTAGGGGACTTCAACACTCTATTACATTTACACCTCACATCTGGCCTTACTTCAGTATTCCAGTTCACATATTTATGTTATGTAGTAGGTTATAGAACATATGACTGTATACTGATTCCTTTCACATGTTCAGTTTGATTTTACTATAGTGAGGGTTTGTTTGGTGATATTTCACTCTTATGTGCTGCTGTGATGGCTTGATGGTTAAATACTGTGACTATCGGGTCATGGGTTCAAGACTTGCAAGGCTGTTCATTTTGTTGCTGGGCAGAACAGCGGCTGTTGGATACAGAGTGATTAAGGCACTTTTAAGCACTTGTAAGTGGGTTTGCATGGGTTTGCACGAGGGTAAGCAATGCTTACCTCTGGTTAAATATGCTTACAGAGAGTTAGCTTCAATATTGCGTAACCCATAGGCGCATTGCTTATCCCGACGCAAACGGGCTTAAAACTACTTACTAGTGCTTACATATGCTTGCTCCCACTTACTACTGCTTAATACTGCTTACACTTGCTTACTAGTGCTTACTCCCACTTACCTATGCACTAATTTAGACAGTAATGTCTAATGGTTCTTGGGGAGGTAGGGGATTTGGAAGCTGTATGGAGTTATCATTCATTACACATTTTACCTTCCATTTGTATCCATAATTCCTGGGTACATATACTGTATGGGGCATATGTGATTATCTGTGGACTTTGCAACATTATGACACTGACATCTCACATCTGCATGCAATGCAGTACTCCAGTTCACAAATATATGTTACTTAGTAGGTTATGCAACTAAAATATTGATCATAACATGATTTAACATGGAAAATGGAATGTGCTGCAGTGGACCTCTGCCCACTACACTATTGCTATACTGCTTCATTTGCATATATCTTCCTTGTTATCCTCTTCAGCCATTTAAGCTGCATTAACCGTAGCTAAGCGATGGGCAAACCCACGCACCTACGGTTAAATTTAATCTGTTTCATAAAAATAAAAAATGGTATATTTATATTGTGTATTTACTATTGCTGTTGTGCATGTGGGGGGATGTTGCTGGGGGTATGTGGACACCTATGAGCAGTCCCGCTAATTTTTAAGTAATTGTTTTGCACTCTGTACTGCACGTTCAGTTAAACCATTGGTTTGAAAATATTCAGGACTACTTGTGACATGTGCAAAGTCCCATTCTCTCACAATTTTCTGAAACAACTGGCTAGTAAATTAAGTACCATTGTTACAATAAAGCTTGTGAGGGCTACCATGAACTGGAAAATGATGTTTAGGTTTAGTGACAACAGCTGTTGAGGTTAAGTTTGGTACCAAATCAATTTCAAACCAGTTTGAGTAAGAGTCTACCAAAACCAAATAGTGTTGAATATTCCATTTAAAGATATCAGTTGCAACAGTAGACCAAGGTAGTTCAGGTATTGGATTTTAGCTGAAGTGGTTCTTTTTGCAAATATGTGCTGGTCTATTACATATCAAAGAAGAAGAAAGAACAGTATCAATGTCTTTGGACAATGAAGGCCAAAATACTAGTTCTCTAGCCCTTCTCTTAGTGGATAGTAAACCTAGGTGGCCACAATGCAGAATCTGAATATATTCATGCTGTAATGAAGCAGGAACAACAGTTTTAGGACTTTTGAAAATTATGCCATCTTCCATCAATAATTTATCTCTGCAGGAAAAGTAAGATTGCACCTCAGGTGACACAATAGATTGTTTTGATGGCTATCCGATACTAATATAGTGATTGAGCTTTGGTAAATTTTGATCACCATAGTGTGATCTTTCAACTCACCAAGTCTAGTGGTGGAAAAATTAAGCACTGACATTACATCAAAGTCAAAATTTTCAGCATCAAGCAGTTCTGTTGTACTTCTAGGTGATCTGGATAAAGTACCAGCCAAATAAAGCAATTTACCTTTAGTGTAGACCTTTCTGAAATTATACTTTTGTAATTTGAGCATCATTCTTTGTAATCTCATTGGAGCAGAATGCATAGGTTTCTTGAAAATAGTAACTAGAGGCTGATGGTCAGTTTCAATTTAAATAGCTCAACCATAAATATAATCATGAAACTTGGAACATGCAAAAACTATTGCTAGAAGTTCTTTCTCAATTTGAGCATAATGCATCTCAGTTTAAAGTGTCCTAGATGCATAGGCTACTGGTCTGCCCACGTATAGAATAACTACACCAGGACCAGAATTAGAAGCACCACAGGATAGTATAATTGGTTTATTTGCATCATAGTACCTTAACGTAGGGGGGGGTCACAATTTTCTGCTTAAGGTCATCAAACACCTTCTGATGATGTTGTAACCATGACCATATGACATTCTTTCATGTTAGCTCTCTTAACAGTGATGTTATCTCACTGAAATCTGGTATAAACTTGCTTAAAATGCCCAGAAAATGCTTTAAACTCTGCATATTATCTGGTGCTGGCATCTCAGAAATAGTTGTTTGTTTGGTTGTGTCAGGTTTTAAGCCTGTACTTGTAAATAAATGTCCCATGTAGGTTACTTTTGGAAGCCTGATTTTGCACTTCAGAGGACTGAGCTTCAAATTTACTTCACATGCTCTATCTAGAACTTTCTTGAGGTTTTTGTCATGCTCTGCTTCACCATTGCCTCCAACTAGTAGATCGACTACTATTATGGCACAAGAATAACCTGAAAAAAATTTGTTCCATTGCACACTGAAAAATTTCACTTGCAGAATTTATTCCAAATCACATCCTTAGAAATCAGTATCTGCCAAATGGGGTACTAAAAGTAGTTATAAATGAGGATTTGTGATCAAGCATCACTTTCCAAAATGGACTCTTTGCATCCAAAACAGAAAATACAGCAGCATTTGGTATTAGAGCTGCAACTTCCTCTACTGTGCACATTGGATGATATGGCCTCTTTAATGCTTTGTTCAAATCTCTAGGGTCAATGCATATTCTGATTTCATCTGAGCCTTTCTTGTGAGCAGCTACCATGGATGACACCCATTCAGTTGGTTCTGTGACTGGACAAATCACACCTTGCTGTACCATCTTGTCCAGCTGAGCTTTGACTTTATCTTGCATAGCTATCTGAACTCTTCTTGCTGGTCTGACCACTGGAATGACATTGAGGTCTAATTTCATAGAATACATAACTGGAAGCTTACCCAATTGTCAGCTGAGCTTTGACTTTATCTTGCATTGCTATCGGAACTCTTCTTGCTGGTCTGACCACTGGAGTGACTTCAAGATCTAGTTTCATAGAATACACAACTGGAAGCTTGCCCAACTTATCACTGAAAATATCAGCATACTCTGAGAAAATGGCTTCTGCAAAACTTGAACTTGGAACTGCACTTACATGATGAACTTCTTTAGTCAAACAAAGTAAATTCATTCTCAAACTACCTTTGAGACCTAATAAAGAATGCACTGGTTGTCGGACTGCATAGAATAATAAGTTGTAACAGTTCTCAGCCAAATAACATGAAAATATTACTGAACGTTTGGTTTGAATTTCTTCAACTCCATATGCAACAAGTCTCACACTGCTGGTTACATTGAGTGGTTCATTGGTTCTCACTTTTGCAAATGTATCTCCTGATATAACATTGCATTTTGATCCAGTGTTTACTTTGAGCTCTGTTGATTTCCCATTGATCTGAACTGTACAAAACACTTCACTCCTTGTTAATAAGTTTACTGCATTAACTCTTTCACCCAGCACTGATACACCATCTATCTAGAAAGCTGACTGTTTTGACTCTATTTGATCAACTTGTTTTCTTGTATGGCCTTTCTTTAAAACTGTGTGAGGCTTTCTTAATTTACAAAACTTTTGAAATTGGTTCCAGTTTTTACACTTATGGCACTGCTGACCATATGCTAAACATTTCTCTTTTTTAGAGTCATGATTTGCACCACAGTTTCAACAGTTAACAATAAAGCTAGACTTGGGTTTTGCACTCACACTTGTATGGCACTGAGATGGCAGTGGAGCTTGCACTTCTCCTGGAACATTTTGGAATACTCAGCACCTTCTTCTGAATTCCTATGGTTGCTCTTTTCTTAGGCCTGTTTCTGCTTGCCAAGTGTTGCATACTGTCTATGTTTGTTCTAGGACTTACTGAAGCCATGCTTTTGTCATTTGTAAGCATGTTTGTGTGCCTTTCTGTCACCTCATGGATCTGACAAACCTCTGTTGCCTTCCTTAATGTCAAATCACTGTCACAAAGCAAATTTTCCTCACAGCAGCACTATTACTACCACATACAAGTCAATCCTTTATCAGCTCATCTTTCAAGTCACCAAATCAACACATTTTGGCCTTGTTCCTCAAGTCAGTTATATAAGCTGCAAATGTTTCCCCTGGCTTCTGATTCCTTCTGTAAAACAAATACCTCTCTAATGTAATGTTTGTCTGGGAGTTGCACATTTCTCTGAACTTATGCTTTAAACACTCTGAGTCTTCTCTAGATTCAGCTTGCACAACAATATGGCAGTCTGCACCTTCACCTTCATACACTGCTGGTGCATATACAAATAATTGGTTTCTTTCTATAGCCTCCGACCCTGCTAGATTCAACAAAATAAATGCCCTTGTGTGTGCATCTCTAACTTCATAAGCTGCTTGTATAAAAATATTGTACTCCTGTTCAAATATTCTCTAGTTCTCTGCAATATTCTGGTCAAACACAAATGGTTGTGGTTTTCTAAATCCATCTGCCATATTAACACATACCAGCGAAAGATGTTGCAAATATGTACAAATACACACATTCACATACACACACACACACACACACACACACATACACACACACACATACATATATATATATATATATATATACACACACACATATATATATATATATATGAATATATATGTGTGTGTGCGCATAAGTAATTGGCATGAACATTCAATTTAGTTATGCTCTTCTTCTTTACAACTGCACTTTATTTCTTTGTGCTTGTTGGTATTATGCGAATAAAAACCACATAGTGCTTTCAGTTGATTGGACTTTGCGAAACAAACCTCTTGGGCTTCTCAATGCTTTACTGCACTTTGCAAAATACTTTTGCAACTTTCTCAATGTTTCACTGTGCTTTTTGAAATAGCTTTTTAAGTTTCTCAATGTTTTGTTCTACTTTGCAAAATAAATTTTTAAATTTCTTAATGTTTCACTGTGCATTATGAAATAACTTTTAGCTTTCTCAATGCTTTATGGAATGCAGAGGAGTAGCTTTTCAACATATTTGCTTCATCACGGAGCTTAATGGAATACTTTCTTGGACTTTGCAATGCTTTTATGAATTTCGATAATTAAAGGCAACAATGCTGAATCATCAGCTATCAAGATTGGTAAAGGCAAAAATGCTAAAGTCGTTGCTTGGAAATTGATTGACAGAGGCAGGCATGGAACAGTCATGCATTATCACTTATTAAAGTCGTCACTTTAAGAAACATTCAAGAACTTTGTAATGCAACTGAGCAATTTATATGCTGTCACATGCAAGGTACTTCACTCACACATGAGACGAAAATGAAGAAGATGAAAGTCCTGTAATGCAACAACACTGTTTATAAAAGGTAAACAATATCTTTCTTAAATAATGTAATTGTATAAAAACAATAATCTACTCCTATAATTCAGGATTTACCCATGGTTGGCTTTGTATGATTACTCAGGCATCACCTTCAAGATCAAACTACACCATCCATAAGTAAATCCTTCATTACCACATATAGTTTTGGATTACTGCTAAATTACTCACAGTTAATTGGTGACAATTGTTGAGCTCTTCAGAGAGTGATTAGGTTACATTGCTATGCACTGGTAAGGCAGGCTATAAAAACCTACTGACATCAGACACAGCCTATGTACCAAGAAGCAAGTCTCAAAAAAGAAAATAAGAGTGAAGTCATAGAATTTCTATGTGCAATGTGCTGTATAGTCATTTAATTACCTAGGAATGCAACCCTTGAACTAGCCATTTAAGTACCTGGTTCTTCAGTACATAGACTATCCATTTAATTACTTGAACCTGGACTACGTAGAAGAACTATTTAATTGCCTGTCTCTACAGTGTACAAGATATCCATTTATTTACTTGGTCCAGAAGAACACATAGTATCTATTTAATTACCTGAGCCTGCAGAACACAAAATAACTAAAAGTAATCAAGTTGCATTAATTATATTTTATAATCATAAAATCCCTTCAGACCTTCAGTACTGTATTATTGTTTTGATTAATTTATAACCGATGGGTTCCTGTATACATCAATTTCACTGTCCTCCCCGTGGTCGAGTGACGTTAAAGACATGCAGGTAGGTGTGAGTATGTGTGGGTGTGCCTTCTTTGAAGGTTGGGGGTCAGGCTGGCAATTCAGCACTGTAAAAATCCACTGCCAATCATTAGCGGACCGGAGTTCCATTGTGGCAACCCCTAACTGGGAAAAGCCGAACGATTTTTGTACACTTCAACATTTAAAAAGTTAACTTTAGTAATACAGTAAGAACGTTGATAACTTTATTCCATTTTATTATTTAAATCAAGTTATCTGTAGTATCTGTTCATACAAAAATGAGTTACCATTATAGTTTCCCTGATGAGAATAATATCTGAAGTTAATAGAACCATAAATGTTCTGTTGTACTCAAACAGCCATCACAATATTTAGATTGTTTAGAATATCTGTAGTCCATGTTGGCTACATCTGTGTTCTGTTTATAGAACTTACATTTAAAAATAAAACAGTTGTTTAAATTGAGTTGCAGTCAAACACACTTTGCTGGTTTCATCACTGTTACTGCTATAACTGTTTACTAGAAGTCATCTAATTAGGCTCATACCAGTGTCATGAGATACGGAAAAGTAGAAGGAAGCTATATTCATAGTAGGTAATACTGTATCAGGTCCTACTTTAACACTCCAAATTCTACTTATAAAATGCATCAACTTTCTAATGTAGAATGCAGTGTTTTAAACCAATAGAGTCAAAACAATATCCACATAGTATGAAAGTAGTTTTGAACCATTTGCTAATGGTATGTGTCTAAATGGCATGTTTAGTAATCCCAAAGAATGATAATTGTCCACTGCTAAACTTGTAGAAAATTAAACAGATTGGGGTAATGAGGGTATCACTTTATAGGTCATGCAAGTTGTCATCCAGCCTTTTGTAGACAGAACTAAAAGAAATAATGGAAATTTTCTTCTAACAATCAGAATTAAAACTATGACCATTTTTGTAATATAAACATATTGGCCCCTTATGACTATGACCTATTATCAACTCCCATGTATGGTTGAGAGCATGGATATCTTACTTTTCAAAAACAGGACCCTCTTCAGGTTTAATGATAAAAACTGTACATTTTCATAATTTTCTCAATAAGATCTTCAAATCATGTTCAAGTACAATTCCCAGAAGGTAGCTAAAACTGGAGTGACTGGAAACAAAATGTACTTGGTTTTCTAAAATGTTTGTTATCATTGTCTCCAATGACCTGAAATTGTGCTACAGATAAGGCATGTCTGCAAAAGAACTTGACTAAATTGACCATTTGGGCACAGAAGAATAATATGCTGATAAATACATCAAAAAGTTACAATATGAGATTTGGGAGACACTTAAACAACCCGAATGACAGATGAAAAAGGAGAATGTGGCACCAAAAATAATCCAAATCCAAAATTTTATATAATGCAAAGATAAGTAAAAACAAGTAAAACAAGTGCTTTCATCCTGGTAGTACCAGGACTTCTTCAGATAATTTCCAAACAAGCAAATCTCATTTTAAAAGAACTGGCTTAAAGTCACATGACTAATTTAAAGTAAAACTTCAGGAACACATATTAAAACATTTAAAACATAGAGTAAAACCCAATCCTTTCCCTTCAAATACAGTCTTTAATAGTGTAAAATAATCAAATAAATTATAAATACATAAATAAATAAATATGTATGTATATATATATATATATATATATATATATATATATATATATATATATATATACACACACACACACACACACACACACACACACACACACACACACACACACACACACACACACACACACACACACACACACACAAGTATATATGGGTCACTGTTAAAATGTTGAAATCACAAAATAATGAAGCCGGTTTTCTCAAGCACAATTCAGCGAAACTGCAAATTATCGAAATGTCACTGCACCAAAGAACAAATCATTGAAAGGAATAGCAGGCAATGTTAAAGTATTTAAAGAATTGTAAACATCACTCTTGGTACGTTGTATCCTTAAAAAATGGCAAATGTAGAAGAGTTACCTCCAGGAGTGCTAGGAAAAATGTATGCTACTACTGTGTCCCAAAGAGGTAAACAAATTCTGGTCTTAAATGGATATACCTATCATTTAGAAAAGTCTATAAAGTGTAAAAAGTACTGGTGTTGTACTCGGAAGTTGCCTGATAAGTGTAAAGGAAGAGCAGTCACTTTGTGTGCTACATTGGGTGAGGAATTGTTGAAATCTGTGTGTCATGACCATCCAGTGATCCAACACAAGTTGAAAAGTATAGCGTTGCTCTCAACTTAAAAGAAAGGGACAGTCTTTCGCGTGATTTCCCCTTGTGTAATAGTGGATGATGAAATTGTTTCCACCTCGTTAGAGTATGCTCCTAGTTTGCCAAGTCGGCATGCTTTATTGCAGAAAGTAAGAAGAGCTAGGAAGAAAGGTCAAAGGCAACCGAAAAAACAGGTTTAACACTATTAAATCTCAATGTAGTGGACTTTCAGTTAAAAGGTAGCACATTTGTACAAAAGAGGAAAACAGATAGGAATAATAATAATGTGGTTGTCTTTAGTACTCAGAACAATCTGCAGGATTTAGCCAAAGAAAACATCTGGCTTATGGACGGAACATATTTTATTAGAGGGGCAGCTTGTCATCAATTATATACCATTCATACAATGATAAAGTGTGGGGCATACACAAAAACCATGCCGTTGTTGTTTTGTTTGATATCGAAAAAGAGTTTAAAGGCATATAATTTTATGTGGGACTGTGTGTTTGCTTTGCTGGAGGAGAATAATTGCACTTGTAAAGTACATTATATCCTTTGTGATTATGAAGTTGCTGCCATTAAAAGCATAAAAAATAATGTGAACGATGTTGTTTGCAAAGGATGTTTTTTTCACTTTGTCAGGAACTTATGGCGGAATATATGGACCTTAGGGTTAGGGTCATTGTACAATGGTGATATTTCCTTTCATCTTGCAGTTAAAAAGCTTGCTGCATTAGCTTTTCTGGAGGTAAAGGATGTTATTCCTACATATTACCAGCTAAAGACTACTTTCCCTACTGATGGCAAAGAGTTGTTAAAATTCTTTGATGAATGGTATTTATTAGGGAAGCCGAGGTGTTTCTCTATGAGATCAATGAACCATGTTTTCTATTGAATTTTGGAATGTTTCTTTTATTAATGAACTGTGTTTGCCTAGGACACAGAATGTTGTACAAGCGTGGCATCGTCAGTTTAAGTGTTTGACAGGGAAGTTTGTTTCAGACTTACATACTGTGATGGGTGCTTCTTGTAGAGAACAGAATGGAGTAGATGAGTGTCATGTATGAATGAGTGCAGTTTGACCACAGTCTCCTAAGAAGAGAGCATTAATACGTCATCAGCAGCAGTTTGAAACAATTTTCTCCCATAAAGAGCAGTATTCACATCTGGAGTTGGTTGTGCAATTGCGAATTTGTTCAAATTGTGAATTTTATTTGGATTGTTATGACGGGAGTCACAAGGGATGTGTTTAAGATTGGTTTTGCTGTGAGGTTGCACTCAGAGTGTGTCTTCTACATTCACTAGGTTTAAATTCGATATTTTGTGATTCGGTGCAATGATGTTTCGATAATGCGTGGATTTGCTGAATTGTGCTAGGGAAACCCAATTTCATTATTTTGTGATTTTGACATTTTAACAGTGACCTATATATATATATATATATATATATATATATATATATATATATATATATAAACTATAACATTTTGATGTACCCCTATATTTATTTATTTCTATTTATTTTACAGTTTGTTTACCAGGATAGTCCATTGGGTCAAGGAGCTCATTTTCAATGGAGTCCTGGGGAGAAAAGCTCCAACAATGAATAAACAGTTGATAAAGTAATTTAGGCAAACATACAAAAATGTTACAAAGTATATAAAATTTATAAGATTTGTAGAAAACAATGGAAATGAAAAATGTACTAACAAAAGAAACAATATTAAATGCTTTTACAGGGCAATCAAACAATGTATCTATCTGTGAATATATTTACATAGTCTATAATAGTGACTTCTGAAGTCAGATTTGTACAAAGAGAGTAACTGAATCAAAGACTAGGGAAATTAAGGACTAATAGGTGAAGTGAAAGATATAGGTATGTAGGAAAGAAGTAGGGATGGAAGATGTGGGAGGAGAGTTAGTTAGGAGATTAGACAGTGGGGATCAGTGTTATGTAATTTTTACAAAGAGAGGTAGGTGAGATATGGAGAACTAGAGGAAAGAAGATCTGAGTAATGAGAAATTAGACAAGGGAGATAGGTAGGGTATAGTTCGGTAGAGGAGGGTCAGGAGGGGTAGGAGCAGGAGCAATCCCAGAAGGATGACAGGTGGGAGTGGAGCAAAGTTTTGAAGGTGGAGTGGTTGTTGGTGGTACGAATTTGTGGAGGAAAACAATTCCAAGAGTCGGGATAGAGAGAAGGACAAAAGGAATTTGCTTGGAGTTCGAGCAGGTTTATGTAGTTCAAGCATGTTTTGATTGTTTGACCTGAGCAGTCTATCAAGCTGGTGCAATTTAAGGGAGGAGTCAAGGGACGGGCAAAGAAAGGGTTTGAAGATAAGTTTATGTGCATAAGAAAGTTGGATGAAGGAGAGGTGATGGTGTAATTCAAGACAATTTAGTTTGCGGAGGGCATTACGCTGGGGAGAGGGTACTAGTCACAAACTTTGAGATTTTGTTATAGCAGAAAACTAGTTTAGTCTTTAGACTGGATTGAAGATTAGTAAGTAGGAGGCAGCGTACAAGAGGGAGGGAATGATGTAGGTGGCAGAAAGGACTTGTTTGAGTGAGTAAAGAATTTGTTGTGATTGTAGAGAAAGCCTAGTTTTTGGTGGGTTTTCTTTATGTTTGAGTTGGAGGTGAATATCTAATTTAAGTTGTTTGTCAATAGTGACACCTAGTAGCTTTGCATGGGGTATGATTTCAACGGGAGTCCTGTTTTGGCTTGGTATGAAGAAAGAGTTCTTGTCTATTTTAGTATACTTTCAGGGGGTGAATATTATAAGTTTAGTTTTGGAAGCATTTAATGCTAGATGGTTGTTTAACATCCAGTTTTCGGTTGATAGGAAGGCTTTTTGGGTTTGTTTTAGTTTGGGGAAGGATTCAGTGGTCTAGATTATCGTAGAGTCATCTGCATATTGGATGAGCTTGGCATGAGGAATACACAGGTGGAAGTCATTTATGAATATATTAAATAGTAGGGGGCTTAATATGGACCCCATGCAATATTCCTGTGAGGGTGTTAAGGAAAGGGGAAATACAGTTTTTCCACTTGACTGATTGCTGTCTATTAGAGGTAACTGGAAAACCAGATGGTAACAGAGGTCGATATGTTAAGATGAGAGAGCTTAGACAAGAGGAGGCAGTGTGAAGTTGTATCGAAAGCCTTGTATAAATTGAGTAGGAGGGTAGATACAATGTTGCTGGAGTCAGGTGCAGAACTGATGATTTTGAAGAAGGAGAGGACAGCTGTGGCGGTGCTGTGCCCAGGTCTGAAACCATGTTGTGTAGTGGTAAGCAGATGGTTATCAAGCAGGTAGGGTAGTAGCTGCAGATGAATACATTTTTCTAATTTTTTTTTCAGATAGGGGAGAGAATGGCAATTGGACGGAAGTTAGAGATGTCAATATCATTTCCACCTTTGTGTAGGGGGATGATAAAGGCTTTTTTCCAGAGTATTGGTACATAAGATTCGGGTTCCTATTAGATGACCAAAGACACATTCTATCGAATGCATCTTGGTTGAACTTAAAAAACAATGAAAAGGCAAAATAGTGAAGCGGCTTTTAAGCAAATTCTTTCCCAGGGAAATAATTTGCTTGGCCGCTTCCATTACTTTGCTGTTTTTGGCACTGTAGTGGGATCTCGGAGTTGGTATATTTAAGTAGGAGATGTGTTGGGGGTGAAGCCCCCCACTTTATGTGTTCTTTCAATTTTTTTCTTTTTTCTTTTTGAACTTTTCTCGTTGAACTTAAAAAACAACGAAAAGGCAAAATAGTGAAGTGGCTTTTAAGCAAATTCTTTCCCAGGGAAAGAATTTGCTTGGCCGCTTCCATTAATTTGCTGTTTTTGGCACTGTAGTGGGATCTCGGAGTTGGTATATTTAAGTAGGAGAGGTGTTGGGGGTGAAGCCCCCCATTTTATGTATTCTTTCAATTTTTTTTTTTTTTTTGAAACAGCGATTTTTTTCCCTTGGAAAAAAATCACTGTTCTGAGCTTTCGAGATTGTAAGCTTTCACTTACAAGGAGTTGATTATTCATTGTTTGCTTTTTTAAGCATTCAATAATATAATATAGACCCTAAGATTCTTGGATTGACTGGTTAATTAGGATGGATATGTGGTAGGCGATGCCATTGGCTGTTAGCTTAAGGAAGTTAAATGGAAGTTCATCTGGGGCATTTGAACATGGCTTCAAGTTATTTAGGAGTTTTTTTATGATAGAGATAGGAACTGGATGGAGAGTGAAAGTATGGGGTTGAGAAGCTTTGTTGCTTGAGAAGGGAGAATTAGGGGATATAGGAGATTGTGGGCTAGGTATATTATTTGTAAAGGTTGTAGTGAGTTTAGCTATAAAGTCAATGAAGAAGGAGTTAAATTGGGTAGCTAAGGAGAAGTCAGAGGTGTTAGAGAGGGCAGGTGTTTACTTTTTTACCAGGATGGTGGAGGGTAGTGATACTATTCCAGAACTTTTTAGGGTTAGTTTTGAGGTTGTTTTGGAGTAAGGAGTAATAGGATTTTTGGTCATAGGCTATGTGTTGTTTGACTTTGTTGTGAAGTTGCGTATATTCAGTTAGGGAGGAAGAAAATGTGTGTTTCTGGTAGTTTTTCCATAGTTTGTCCTAGAGGTGCATGAGGGTTATAGTCTCTTTGGTTAACCAGGGGACAGTACTGTATTTAATTTTTTTGGTTCTAATGGGAGCAGAGCTATTTAACAGGTTGATGAAAGTAGTATTGAAGTAAGTCACTGCATCATCCATTGATTTTAGAGGGGTCCAGTTAGTATATTTTAGTGATTCAGAGAAGGATTGGTGGTTGAAGTTTTTAAGAGAGTGAGTGAAAATATAGTTATGAGATAGATGTAAAGAGGTGGGTGTATGAAGAGCAAAGGCAGGAGATGGTCACTAAGAGAGTCATAAAATATTCCCTTTTCAGAGATAGTATGGGGGTGAGAGACTAGTATCCAATCCAGGGTGGTTCCAGATGAGCCATCTTTAGAGGGTCTAGTGGGAGAGTTGATTAGCTGGGTAAAGTTGTAGAGGTTTAAGTTGTGTGGGTTAGTGGGGGATTGAATGGTGGCCCAGTTTATATTAACATCACCTAGAATTATAGTTTCATTACTTATGTTACAGAAGAACCAGGAGAAGATTTCCTTGAGGGTAGAGACATTGTCACTGGGTGGAATATATAGAGAAGAAATACATATCTTTTTGTGTTGATTTATATATAACAGGGCCAGGGTTAGCTCAGCAGTGAAAAATTGGGGTACAGGTTTAGTATAAGGTGTTACAGATGGGGGAAGAGAACAGTAGGGCTACTCTCCCACATTTCTTATGGGTTCTGTCATTTCTTATGATGTAGTAGTTGGGAGGGGTAACTTTGGGGTCTTTAAAATGAGGTTTCAACCATGTTTCGATGATAGAAAGGATGTCTGGGTTGTTGTGGTGGAGACAGGCATAGAGGTTGGGTATTTTGTTACATAAACTTTGGGCATTCAGTGTAGCAAAAATAAGTGATTTGTTTGGGGGGTTTGAGGGTGAGTTGGAAGGGAGACAGTCAGAGGGCCCAGGATTATGTTGAATGTCCTTATCTACCCAAAAGCTGCAGGAACAGCACCAACCCTTTAAAATGCATAAAATAACAAATACAATAAGTTAATAAACAAAATAAATAAATATTCCATTAATGAACTATTTACATCTTTAAAAGTCAATATCTAAATATCAAACAATGCAACATATTCTCTACATCACCCATTCCAATGCTTTGCTTTTTAGTAATGGGGCAATAGAACAATTGTCAGTCAACCCAGGTGGTTTAAAGACATTAAATACAATTTGCCAATATAATGCCTTTATTTCAAGAGTTATTATCCATGCATCCCCCCCTCATTTACCTGGACCATTTTGTTCAAGTATTACAAATCTAAATTTGTGTGCTGGGTGTAGTGAGATATGCTTAGCCAATACTTTATTACTTTTTTGATTCCCAATATCATATAGATGTTTGTAAATTCACTCTTTAAGAAAGCGTTCAGTTTTTCCTATATAGTAGCATTAGCATCCCTTTCACAAAGCAACATAAACAACTCCTTTTGATTGACAATTCAACCTACCCTTTATATCAAAGAGTCTATTGTTAATTAGGTATTGCTCACCCACCTGGACGTTCTTACATTAAAGACAATGTCCTCACCTCCTCATGCCCCTAACAGTATTGCCAGTATCATATTGGTTTAGGGTCTTTTAAAGTGTATCCTTTCCTGTACACAACAATGGGTCTGTCCCCTAGTTTGTTAAGAATCTCTATGTCATCCTCAATAATAGCCCAGTTCTTGTTAAGTATCCATCAAATTAAATCACTATCAATATTAAAAACAAAGTATTGTACGGGCAAGATAAATCTCCAAAAGAACATTTTTGCCTTTCAAATGTCCTACATTCCTGGGACAAAGCTGGGACAGAATAGATAGCTTCTCTTTCCTACAACATCATCCATTAATTTTTTATCAAACACCTAGGGTAACCCTGTTCAAGAGCATAGATTCCACAACTTCACAGTCCCCAATAAAGTCACCATAATTTATAGCCATTCTTACTGCCCTCACAGACTGCCCCTTAACTATAGCCCTCTTTTGTTGTGCAAGGTGCAAACTAGAAAAGTGCAGGATGGTATTCAAATACATACTGTAGGTTTTCTAAAAATATTTGAAATATAAGTTCTCCTCGAGAAATTTTTCTCAAGCAGTACATCCAGATATTGATTTGTTTCAACCTCCACCTGTGAAGTAAAACTCAAAAAAATCAATGGAGTCATAAATATATTGGATAACTTCAGTTAAGCATTCCCTAATGTCTGACCATACCATAAACATATCATCCAGGTATCTGTTGTAAAACCTGAATGATTAATTAAATCCACTATTCAATAAAAATTGCTTCTCCCATTTTACCATAACAATTTTCACAAACAATAAACCAACATTAGAGGCCATAGCTACCCCCTTTAGTTGGAGGTTATGTTTTACCCTCGGAAAAAAATAAATATATATTCTTTAGGATGATTTCAAGAAGTTCCTCATTCAAATTAGTTCTATCTTGATCAACATTCTTTTCATATAAAAATTCACAAAATCATTCTACACCCATTGCATGTGGAATAACTGAATTAACATCTTTTATATCAGTAGTAACCAGCAAGTTGTCCTCATTAAATTCAAAATGGTTTATTTTCTCAAAACATCCCATCTATCCCTACAAACCTTATTATCATCCTCCAACAGATGTTTTAATGTGATGCCCAAAAATTTTGCACAAGCACTAGTTAGGGATCTCCTCTCATCTACAATCAGCCTTATTGGCAGAACTAAAAGAAGAAATGGAAATTTTCTTCTAACAGTTAGAATTAAAAATATGACCATTTTTCTAATATAAACATTTTGGCCCCTTATGACCAGACACCACCTTTTATCAGCTTCCATGTATCTTTGAAAGCATGGATATCTTACTTTATCAAAAACATGACCCTCATCAGGTTTAATGTTAAAAACTGCACATTTTCATAGCTTTCTCAATAAGCTCCTAAAATCATGTTCAAATACAATTCTCAAAAGGTAGCTAAAACTGGAGTGAGTGGAAGCAAAATGTACTTGTTTTTAAAAATGTTTGTTAACATTGTCTCCATTGACCTGAAATTGTGCTACAGATAAGGCATGTCTGCAAGAGCACTTGGCTAAATTGACCATTTGGGCACAGAAGAATGATATGCTGATAAATACATCAAAAAGTAACCATATGAGATTTGGGAGGCATTTAAACAACTTGAATGACAGATGAAGAAGGAGGATGTGGCACCAAAATAATCCAAAATCCAAAATGTAATGTAATGCAAAGACAAGTATAAACAAGTAAAACAAGTGCTTTCATCCTGGTAGTATCAGAACTTCTTCAGATAGTTTCCAAAAAAAGCAAATCTCATTTTAAAACAACTGGCTTAAAGTCATATGACTCGTTTAAAGTAAAATTTCAGTGAACACATACTGAAACATTTAAAACATTGAGTAAAACCCAGTCCTTTCCCTTCAAATGCAGTCTTAAATTGTCTAAAATAATCAAATAAATAATGTATATATGCAGCTTTAAAATTTTGATGTACCCCCCCCCCCTATTTATCTAACCAAAAGCTTCAAGAACTGCACCTTTTATCAGCTTCCATGTGTCTTTGAGAGCATGGATATCTTAATTTATCAAAAACAGGAAGGACCCTCTTCAGGTTTAATGTTAAAAACTGTACATTTTCATAGTTTTCTCAATAAGCTCTTCAAATCATGTTCAAGTACAATTCTGAGAAGGTAGCTAAAACTGGAGTGAGTGGAAGCAAAATGTCCTTGGTTTTCTAAAATGTTTATTATCGTTGTCTCAAGTGACCTGAAATTGTGCTACAGATAAGGCATGTCTGCAAAAGAACTTGACTAAATTGACCATTTGGGCACAGAAGAATAATATGCTGACAAATACATCAAAAAGTTACCATATGAGATTTGGGAGACATAAATTGAAAGGTGAATATTTAATACAGCGCACAGTGATTGAAACTGTAGATTCATTGAAAGACCTGGGTATATGGGTGGATCCAGTTTTGAGTTTTCTAAACATATCAAGTTATTGGTTAATGATAGTTATAGAACTGTAGGTTATATAAAAAGATTTATAAAGTCTAGGAAATCAGAAATGATGAAGTCATTGTTTATTAGTTACATTAGACCCAAACTTGATTATGGAATAACAATATGGAAACCCTATAAGAAAACAAGCATGAGTATACTGGAAAGAGTACAGTGGACATACACAAAGGCCATCCATGGATGTTAAAATTTAAGTCACTATGAAAGACTAAAATATCTGAACTTGTGTCTCTTATAGATATCTAAGAGGAGATCTTATTCAGGTATATAGGCTATTTAGAAACCACTATCTCTGGGAATATTTGGGGTTATGAAAAAGTAGTAGAAAATCATCCGACAACCTAAGAAGAAGTTCAACTTTGAAAACAAAAAAGCAGTGGACTGTTAAAACACCCAGACTGTTTATTTTGTTAGCACTTACATTCATCCAAACAGTACAATGAACTTCTTCAGACAAAAACTACCCAAGTTAACAGGCTTCTTATAGGCTGTTCAAACACTTGATTAAAATATATCTTATTACATTCTTAAAGGCATAATAAATAAATGCACTACCATACATATCTTTATATGGAAAAAAAGAGATTTTAAAACTTGTTACTTATTGCTTCTTAGAATTAAAAAAGTGCATAAAAGGCAAACGTTATATACCATGTTGTAAAATATAAAATGTATATATTAATTGTCAATTAATAGTAAAACAAAATATTTTTACCTTTCTAAAGATTTTAACTTTAAAATGCATTTAATGGAAAAATATTTGTTAAGTCTTGGTGGAATGTAGGCATTAGTTTTCATTTGCCAAATGAGTTCACATTCCTCTAACCTAAGTTCCCAAGGACATTAGGTGAGGTCCTTTAAGTGCATTTTAAAGCTAAAATCTTTAGAAAGGTAAAAATATTTTGTTTTACTATTAATTGCCAATTAATATATATTTTATATTTTACAACATGGTACATACCTTTTGCCTTTTATGCACTTTATTAATTCTAAGAAGCAATAAGAATCACGTTTTAAAATCTCTTTTCTTTCCATATAAAGATGTGTATGGTAGTGAATTTATCTATTTTGCCTTTAAGAATGTAATTAGATATGTTTTAATCAAGTGTTTGAATTTTAACAACATATAAGAAGCCTGTTAACTTGGGTACTTGTTGTCTGAAGAAGTTCATTGTACTGTGTGGATGAATGAAAGCGCTAACAAAATAAATAGTTTGGGTGTTTTTATAGTCTACTGCTTTTTTTGTTTTCAACCTATGAAGAATATTCTATAGTAATGAAAAGTGTACTAATTGGTTCTTTGAGAGAGCAGCTGATGTATGGAACAGATTATCAAATTACATTAAAGCAAGTACTACTTTAGATATTTTTAAGAACAACACTTACTATGGGGACAAATGCTTTAGTCTATTGACAGGCTAGAAGGACATTAATGCCATGCTTGAAATATTTGTATATATGTAATAACAAAAAGTCAATTTACTGTCAACTCTTTCATTTTTAAAATTTGAATGTAAACCTTTAATTTGTAATGGCTTCTGCAAAGCTGGCGCACCCAGAATGTACAAAACTGAAGTCTGCCTATCTTAATTCTTCAGAGACATATAGGAAAAATGCCCTTAACAACACCAGTTTAAAATAAAGATACCTTCAAAATTCAAACACTCGGCTTACAGACAAAAATATATTATATATTGTGGAGGATTTATATTGTCTATGGTTCGGTAATATTTTATAGAAATCCATCCATTCATCCACAACCCCTTTCCCATTTTTACACATGGCATCAGTTCAACAGTGACAATCATCTAGTGCAAAGGTATTCAATATTTGTAGAAATAACTGACAAAAAAAATTATCATTAATTGGACAGCCTTATTCCCCACTGGGAGGTGTGAGAATCACTTAGCAAAGCAGTAGGGACATCATGATTTGACGGATAACATTTTCTCCATACTTGGTGCCTTGTATGCCTTTAAGTGAAGTTTTGCAATATTGCTGTGTCATTATGTTTACTGTTCCGTGGATGTTGTTGTAGTTTATAGTACCATTGAGTAAAGTTGTATTTTTATCTGTTTTTCTTTTTTCTCCAAGTTTGGTTTTCCTCGGTTAGTATATTTAGAGATGAAGAATGCAAAAATGTCCATGTTTGAGTGTACAGGAGAAGGGAAGTAGAGAGGTACAGACACCTTCAACTGTTTTTAGTATCAAGCAGCAGTTTAAGTTGCTGACATTTTTGAATTTCAATGAGGTCTCTGGTTTTGCTATAAATCACAAAAACTAAGTATAAGACAGAAAAAAATGTGCGAACCATCAAGTGACGCATACTTGTGTGGAAGTTATTTGAATTTAAACTACAATTTACAGATAAAAGGACAAGAAAGTTTTTCATATTTAATATTAAGATTGCAGACACCCACATTGGATTTATTTTATTTAATTGTATATTGTTTTACTTTGTTAACCTGAGCAGAATGCTGATTCAGATGGACAACCTTTAGGTTCTGCTAAGCAAGCAAGGAAAGAAAACAAGGGTAACAGTATGAAACCTGAGTAACAGAGAAACATATACAAAAAAATCAACATAAAAATTACAGTGGTGCAACAAGAATTACAGTCAGGTTACAGCATGCCCAGAATTTCAGAAAAAAGGCTTACTGCTGGTGGTAATAGGTCAGTTAGAGCAACAGTGGGTCATTGTGATTCAGAGACAGCTATGGTTGCAATTAGATTGAATTCTCCATTAGCTAGCATGTTTCTGAATTGAACATTGGCTAACTCTAGTGGTATCAGAATTGATGGCATATATGTTTTCACTAGAGGCCCATGCATCATGGTGTGAAAGGTACCTTTCACACTCACAGACACAGGAAAACATAGCCACACACAAGCACTCTCACACACACACACACACACACACACACACACACACACACACACACACACACACACACACACACACACACACACACACACACACACACACACACACACACACACACACACACACACACACACACACACACACACACACACACACACACCACACAAACACACACACATATTCAGGTACCCATACACACACATGGATATACACACAGATACACATGCCCATTCACCTCCATGCACATATGCACACATACTCTCAGACACACACACACACACACACACACACACACATACACACACACACACACACACACACACACACACACACACACACACACACACACACACACGTCATTTACACACACACACACACACACACACACACACAAACATGCACACATCCATCCAGTTTCATCCATGCCCTACAGACACACACACACACACACACACACACACACACACACACACACACACACACACACACATCCACTCACACCCACCCTGTGTCTTCATTGAAAATAACTGCACCATGACTGCTTCCACAGGAGTGTAAAAATGACTGCCATCTTTGGACACATTCATTTTTTCTTCCAACCATGATTTTTATGCAGCTGAGTGACTCACTGAATCAACTAACAGAGTAAATTGAGAGAAGGTGACATCTCTGGGGTACAGTACATTGCCAATTAACATTAGCCACTACCCTAGATTGATGCATAATCATGCAGCTCTGCCCACAAGGCCAGCCTTTGTGCTGATTTGCCTGATAGTTGAAAGCCTCAATCTAAGAATTTGAAGAGCTTACCACAAAGGGGAGATGGCCATGTCAAGGCTATCCATATATAATTATATAATATATATATATATATATATATATATAAAATAAAGATATATTATATATATAATTCTAGCATTCAGGAATGAATGAGAAGTTTAATCATTTTTTTCAGTATGCACATTTGGGGAAGGCTTGCAGAAGGGGACTGAGAAGTGTAATGTGTTAAGAGAATGCCCAAGGACTGGTAAGTATTAATTAGCATGAGTTTTGAGGAGTTAATCATGGATTACGTTATTAGGCATAAGTAGTCATTCAGAGTTTTAACCTGTGCAGTGTGTACAGACCAAGTTTAGGTTGAAGAAGTAATGCAAGACATTCTACTTTATGTGACATCATCATGTCTAAAGCACTTACAAGTGGCTTTTCTGAATGGAAATGCTTTGAATTTGTTGCCAGAAAAGAAAAAAAGTGAGGGGTACAAATCTCTTCATTAGCCAAGGCATTATGTAGAATAGCTTATGTTGTACCTTTATGAGCCTCAGTTAAGTGCACCTTCAGCTCGATGAAATGCCTGTCTTCAGTGAAATTCTCCCAAAAAATAAATTATCAAGTTGAGCCACAGACAAATTCATACTGGGACCATCAAGCAAACACATAGGGAATGTTCTGCCTTTGCAGACTGATAACAGGAAAAAAAGAAAGGCCTCAGTGGAGTTGAACCCATTTTACCATTGACATTAGTTATACCAGTGCATCAGCAAGGGGAGTCATGGCAGGAGTTTCAATCCAGGTTTCAGGAGAACATATTTCAGTGAAATGTTACACATTTTTAGACTGAAAGTTAAAAACTATAAAACAAGCAAACAAACCTTGGGGATTAGAACACTCCATCAACAATCTACAAATCACTTCATGAACAAACTGAGTTATAGAAGTCAGACTAAAAGCATAAGATTTACCCTATTTCTTGATTGCCTGATGCTGCTGTGTGACCAATGGCAGCTGATGGCACTTTACATGGGTCATGACATTGGTTGGACTTCAGTATTGATATTCGTTAAGCAGTAGCACCTATTGTTG
>NC_056734.1:233528635-233563635 GCF_019279795.1 Protopterus annectens | reverse complement strand
TTATACAGAGATGTTCACCATTTCTTTCCCCATCAGCAAAGGAGGTGAAGCTAGTGACCACCCATGTCATTATAGTTGTGATGGCACTGTTTCCCATTAATGGAATGCCAGTACCACAGGTGAAAGACAGCCTTGGCTTAACTTTCCAGCAATCACCCATATACTGTAACCCAGTATATTCCTCCTGCAGGAGCCTTTGGGGTGTATTCTTTATGGAGGATGTCAAGCAAAATCCTGGACATCTCCTCACACCACATCTATGTTCCCAAAAGGAGCACCACCCCCACATTCTGCAGCCATAATGTCTCATCTAGATCTTGGGAAAATGGCAGAAAATTAGCACCCACAACAGTTCTCACATAACCCTGCATCCACCCAACATTGGGAATTGAGGAGTATCTGATTTGCAGGATAGATGGCAAACTCATAAAATATATCTACTGTATTACTATGGTTCCAGTGCCACTATAAGATATTAATTACAGCATTTCTCATCCTTCTATGAGCTTTTGAGAATACATGCTCTACAGTGACTCCATCTTCAGATAGTTGAATATAGGATGGCAACTCTCTCAACTCTAAATTAATTGGTTTTCCTTATGTGCATGGATTTACCTACTGGTGCTCAGGCATGTGCAAGGAATTGTGTAGAAATCTTCAAAATATTTACCATGTAGTCTCACTGTACTGAGTCATTCAGAAACAATAGTGAGATGAACACTATTTTGCAAGTCAGTGCACCCACGGGGGTGAAGCTACATGAAATAAACATGACAAGAAACCTAGAGCTCTGTTGCACTATGCAGAAAACATATGTGAAAGGGGTTTAAATTCTACATCCAGCTTTTGCTTAAAGCTTTCAGGAATGTTATACCCCTGACACATTCATTCAGTTGTAGAATATTAACATTGACAGCAGAATTGCACAGATTTGTAAGGGACGCATATGAATAATGCTGTTAATTCCCTTGCCTTCTATACCAGCAGACCAATGGCTAAAAAGAGAAAATTGCTGCATTCCAGTGGTCCATGCACATCAACCCAGAAGCCCAGCTTTACAGATACAGAGAATGAATTGGTGCTACAGGCCTTTTCTCTCTATGTTTGATGGCTTTTTGCTGTCCTTGCTGACAGCCAGCCCTTTTGTGACCGATCCTGGGATGAAATATTCAGCAAAGTAAATGTGGTGGTAGTGGGGGTGGGGTCAGGATTACAACTGTGATATGGTCCATTGCAGGGTAATATATATAATCCATGTGGTCACCTAATGAGGAAAAGTCATGGCACAGGAAAGGAGGACAACTGAATCGAATGTCCCACCTCTTGTGGAGATGGAGGAGTTCTTGGCTGCACTTAAAGGCAATAGCACCATTGACATCAAGTCAGTCTAATGTTCATTAAATCTGTCTGACTTATGGTATACAGGTACAGTGAGGATACAAATGCCATGCTCAGCTGCACAAATTATGGTCATGAATATTAAATGTTATCATAGGTTTATAGCTGGGAAGACATCAGTTGTATGTGCAGCTGTGATTCTGGGTCTTACTTACACTGCATGTTTCTTGTTTTGGTGTATCCAGCACCATGACTTTGGAATTACTGTCACCTGATGTTGGAGTATCTGTAATCTGATAATGATGGCAGGAATAAGTTGGTACAATCACTGGTACAGAGTGTGTATTTGGCTGACACCTACACAAACCATGGACATAGCCTCAGACTGCAAATCGTCAGAGTACGCAAACATCTGAGAGAGCAGAGTATGCAAACATCTGAGAGAGGGGAGGTTGATGGGAACAAAATAAACCAAAGAATTGTGATGGCCTCCAGTAAACAGATGTCTGAATCTGTCACTTGCAGTCATAGGCAGGGAGGTCCACATAGGGGGAATGGTAATGGTGCTTATTAGAGATATGGTTACCATCCTCCCATGGAAGTTGGTGTGTCAGTGGCTGCCAACCAAAGTATGTGCCGGGCCATTGTAGAGGCACAGGTTAGTTCCACCAATGCCATGGCAAAGATGATAAGGGCAATCCAGCTGTGTATACTGACCTGTAGGAGTGCACACCCTGTATGTCTGGTTCCTTGGACAGACTGAGTCACATACTGAACCATGCAGTGTTTTGACTTGGTCATCTGGCAGAGGTAGCAAGCCTTCCTTGAAGCCATTTATCTGCTACATAAACAGACGTTAGGCAACATAGCCATGGATGAGTGAGATCTCACTTCCACAGTGCTAGGACTTCCACAGTAAAATCACTTTTGGAGATGTCTACATCTAAGAGGTCATCATGTTGGCACATCTAAAACACTGGTCAAGATCACTTGACTCACCAGCAACTACAGGAAGTCATGGTGTAGCCAGTGCAACTCCTGGCAGGACCAGCTCTTGTGGCTGTGGGTCATGCATGGGAAGCTGAGCCCTCAGTCATACATGACCTGTACCTGTCCATTAGACCAAGCTGACAGTGCTGTACAAAGTGCTGAGACTGTGTCCCTGCAGACACACACACAAGGCTGCATAGCTCCAAACACATCCCTCACATCCATCTACCCTAACATTTGTTTACACTAACCAATCCAATCCAGTTCTCACACTAACCATAAAAACACTTTTTTTCTTCTGCTATACCTCAGCACTCACACTCACACACTTCCGTGTGGATGATATAAACCTTGCACTTCCTTGTTCACCAGTGCAAATGATGATAACTGTGCCCTGACTTTTTGACACTATCACTTGGGTTGCCTATGTCTGATATTTTTACTGTGGTGTATCTGCTTAACTCTTGTATAGTTATGTAAACAGGTATTTCCAATAAGCTGACTCTTTGCTAATGTCATGGCATATTGTGCCCTCCTGCATCTGACATGGTCATTCCTTCCTGCTGGCCACTCCTCTGACTTCTCATCTGTCTCAGCTGCTGCTGCCTTTGGTGCTGGGAACTGCTGGCCCTGCAAGAGGCCACACTGCTGTAACTGTTCCTAACTATAATATTGTGTAACATAACACACACAATCATTTTTTGACACATATGGCAGGGTCATACTTTAGTGTGCTACCAGATTTTAACAGTCAGCAAAAGCATGACTTCCACAGTTTATACTCATGGTCTATAACATTTCTGGTTTGCAAAAGTACATGGTTATACCCATGGTCAATTTTATTGTAGGATTTCTGATGGGTCTCATAAGCCAGAGTACTAGGACAAATCCAGCATCACCAAAAGATACCCCTTGGGAAGTCAGTCCTCAAAAACTTTGGATACAGACCACACATGTGCCATGTGATGGACTCGTGAAAACAGCCTGTGTGGCCTGCACATACATTGTAGATGAAACTCTGTGCATTACAAACCACCTGCAGTTGATGGAGTGATACCCTTTGTGAATCGCATACCTCCTTTCCATTTCACCAAGTGGGCCATTTATTTCAGTGTGAGTATAGTCTATGGCCCTCACTACCTCGGGGAAATGGGCTATATCATAGCACTCCCACATGGTTTAGATCTCTCCTCTGGGATATGTGGTAAGCATGGCATTAAGAAATTGATGGAGTCTTCTCAAGGCAGAGGCCAGAGCAACCCCCACTGTGTTCCCAGTAGGTCAGTAAAAAGTCCCTGTAGCTAATATACATAGAGCCAATCATCCCTGGATATTCAGTGGGATAGTTACTCTTAGACTCCCACAGGGCTGCAGATAAGGCTGACCCATTTCCACAATTTCTTGCATGTCATCCCTATCCACATGATAACAGTCTACTATGTCCATATCACAGAGGGTATGAAATGTTAAATATGGCTAGGGTTCAGATGACCTTGCACCTCTGATGGTGACATTGCGCAACATCAGGCAAAGTGGCTGCAATGAGAGTTTCCTGCAGATACACATTTACAATGGCTGCAGCAATCTCAAGCATGTTTATGTGATGCATGCCTCCTGAACACAGGTATATGACTGAGTTCAAATTGATTACACTATTTTAAAAGGCAACACTGAAACGTTTACAAACTACATATTGTCTTTGATGATAATAGCAACTCAGCTACACATAGACAGCTGCTCAACCCTACATTGAATGTTAAGTGTTTGATATCTTAGATTCATAGGTAGGTACTAGGCTATCTGCCTGAGGGTATTTATAAGCCTAGCCAGAGTGTGTCAGCTTTCGCTGCCCCATTGATTAATTAACTGAGCCTCTGTCAAGAAGAGCCAATGAAGTGATCCTAGGGGTGTATTTTCTGTTACCCATCCACTCATCAAGGTTTCTCTTGAAGAGTGTTAGTGAGATGCTCTGCCTAATGTAGTTAGGAATTTTGTTCCAAAGCATGGGGAGTCTCTGTGTCAGGAATCTATCCCTCCAGCATGTTCTATTTATTGCTGTGGCAAGATTTAGCTCACTAGAGTGAGTGGCTCACAGTGACTTGGATTTCTTTAGGTGGAGCATGTCCATCAATTCTGAGTTGGACATGGCTTTGTAAGTCAGGCAGAGCTCACCTCTGAGCAAGCGATATGCCACTGAGTACAGCTGAAGTTTTTTCAGTCGGGCTGCATAGGACATATGTTTGTGGCCAGTAATCCTCTTGGTGAGGTGCTTTTGTGGTCTTTCCAGCTGTTGTAAGTGTCTTGTGAGGTACATCCCAAATGGGGCATTGTATTCTATGATGGGTCTGATGAGTGACGAGTAGAGGAGCACTATAACCTCTTTATTTCTAGATGTGAACCCTTTAGTAATTAGATGGGCTACATAGAAGTATTTCCTAACTACTTTGGCAATATGATTGTCAAAAGAGAGATTACTATCTACCTGGGTCCCCAGATCTCTTATTACCTCTTCTGTATTAAGGGGGCTGCCACCTATGTGGTAATTCATGGGTGTTTTGTTTTTCCCAAATGGGATTACTATGCATTTTTTGGCATTTAGCTTGAGACCATGACTTTGACACCAGGTATCTGTCTCAGTAAGGCCCTTTTGGAGAATGTCCATGTCAGCCAGAGAGTCAATTATGGCTCCCAGTTTCCCAGTTGGTTAGCCATAGTCCTCCTGTGTTTGCCTGTACTTCTGAGAAGTATATGCCAAACAATAGGGGTCCCAGGACCGAGCCTTGTGGGACACCACTTGTGACTGGTTTAGTGTCAGACCTGGAGCCCACTATTCTTACCGTGTGAGTTCTGTCTGTAAGCCAGTTGGCAACCCATCTCATGATGTAGGGGTTTATGTTCAGGCTGGTGAGTTTTTCTTTAATTCCCAAGTGGGGAATGATGTTAAAAGCGTTGGCGAGGTCAAGGTAGGCTGTGTGAACCACCCCCCCTCATCTATGGCCTTGGTGACTGTCTTGAAGAAGTCAACCAGGTTTAGTAGGCATGATCTGCCCTTAACAAAGCTGAACTGGGTTGGGGCAAGTGTTTGGAGGTGCCCAAGGTCTTTGTTAATGAGTTCCATGATGATGCACTCCATAGCCTTGCAGACCAGGCTAGTCAGGCTTATGGGGCGAAAGTTACCAGGGTCAATTGTGGCCCCTCCTTTGTGGAGCGGAATAACCATTGTTGTGTGCCATTCTATGGGTATGTAGCCTGTGGAGAGGCTGAGGTTGAACAGTGTGTTTAGGTGAGGGGTTAGTTAATTCTGTAGTTCATGCAAGACGCAACCTGGGATACCATCTGGCCCCATTATTGCTGTGCTTTTGGCTTTTGAAAGGGCTGTTTTCACCTGTGCATCTGTGATTTACAGGACACTACACTTTTCCGGTACTGTTGTGGGCCCTTTTGGGGGTGAAAGGGGTTGAAGTTTGCACTGAATCTATATGCCAGGATGTTGGCAATATCAGTAGGTTCAGTATATTTTGTGCTGATTTGCACTAGCTCAAAGCATATCTGTGAGTTGCCACTTAGATTCTTGACATAGCTAAAGAAGGCTTTGTGGTTATCTTTCGAATCCTTGGCTATTTTTCTTTCGAAGTTAGCCTTGGATGATTTTATGAGGGACCTTAGTTTCTTACTGATACTGATCAGGGATGGCTTTCCTTCTTGGGATTTACTTTTTTTCTGAACTTGTTTCCTCCTTCTATTGTATAGCCTGTTTATGGCAGGGGTCCACCAGGATGGTTTCCTTCTCTTAGGGGAGTGAGTCTTGGCTTTGCTAGGGATGGCATGATCCATGCATCCTTGTAGGTGCTCATTGTAAAGGTTCCTGCATCTTGGACACTGTTATCCTTTAGTATGGGGGCTGTGAAACTTACCACCTCTGTCTTAAGTAAGGCAAAGTTTGCTATAGAAAAGTTTTTCACTGTGGTTTCCTTGGTTGGAGGTGGTGGTGTGGTGTGGACATCCAGAGTGATTAGTTTATGGTCTGATCTAACCAGTGATGGGTTGACCTCTGGTGCAGAACACCTGTCACCCATGTTGGTGATGACCAGGTCCAATATGTTTTCAGCTTTGGTAGGGGAGTTTACCAGCTGATCCAGGACATTTGAGTTGATAAATTCCAGGAAGCGCTGGACCTGGGAGTTTGTACTTGAGTAGTTTTCCCAGTTAACGGTAGGGTAATTGAAATCGCCCAATATCAGGGTGTTCGGTAGGACCTTCATATTTTCCAGTGTCTCCAGAAAGGCGGAGTGGTGGTCCTGGGTCATGGAGGGTGATCTGTAGCAGGCCGTAATTTGCATTGCAGATTTGCCCAATGTTAGGTGCACATGGATGATCTCAGAGGTATCATGCTGCGCTACTAACCTGGAGGTGTAGGTATCCTTGATGAATATGGATACACCCCCTCCTTTTGTGTTTTGGTCCATGTTCTGTGGCTAAAATGTGTGGTATGAGTTGTAGCCCGGTAGTCCTGGGATGCTCTGTGGAGCCTTGAACCAGGTTACTGTATCACAGAAGAGCTATGGTATAATGCTTATCCACTCTGCTACTAACCAGAAAGTAAGTGATCTGAGCCCTGAGGGGAGAAATTATTCAAAAACACCAGAGGGCTCATTTCCCCTTTATTGTTGACATCAACTGGGCACCCTCTCCCTGATTTCATTTTCTTATAAACTCCTTCATGACAATCTATGTTTTCAACCTTTGGATCTTTAAAGATCCCCTCCCAGTCTTGGTAAACCTAAACGTATGGTTCCTCAAACATACATACAGAGGACTTTCATTTTAACTAACAAATTAGTAAGACATATTAGTAAGACAGGTTCTTATCCTTGTGTTTCCCAGTTATGGCACAGACTATATCTGGATAGCAAGAAAAGCTGGACTCAAGATTAACCTAAAAATTATATCTGATATCACAGTTTGTCTTTTGGTCTGTCTTGTGTGACCCTTCTTGAGACAAGAGGCAACTGTTGGTGTTGGGTGCTCTGGATAGGCTGAAAGTAGTCTGATGACTGTTTGCCATGTATCTACCTATGAACCTTTAGTTGCTAATAGGCTGCTTGCCTGTATTAACAATAGACACCTGCCACTCTGTCCTGATAATAGCATGTGGCTCCTCTCTTTTGACACCCATGACAAGAAAGTTGCAATAACTACCTCTACAAATCCTTTTCTGGCTATTATAGAAGGCCAAAAGCTGTACACTTGAACTCTTAAGTGTACATGAATTTCTTTCTCACACAGAAACTTTATAACTCAGATGGTGAAAAAAGCAAATACACAGATTACAGGCATGCATCTGCCTTTAGCCCATTTATGTCTCATCTCGTCCCATCTCATCTGATAAACTTACTAATTTGTGTCTTTAATTCCAGCCTTTGCAACAGCTTGTGATGGTAAATCTTGAACTTAAGGGTGTTAGACAGTGATACAGTGCCCTATAGCACCTACTCCCCCTCTAAAACAGAGTGCTCACATCAATATTTTACATTTTAAGTGCATTTCCTGTAACTTGGCACAACCCAGGGAAATTACAGCAAACTTGAGTCTTGGTAAAAGCATTACAGAGTACTTTGTATTAACACAAATCCTTCTGTCTTATTCAGCACATTTTAAAATTATTTTTCAAGCTATTCAAGGACATAAGGAAATTGTAAATACTGATGTTCTTGTTTCTTTTAAGTTTAACTATGAGGTCACTATCAGATACTGTCTTGTAGTTTGTACCTTATGTATGAATTCAGTGCTCTCAGAAATTGCCATGCAATACATAAGTTAGTTACCCAATACAAAGGGATCACTGCTGCATCTATTACTAATGTATAAATACCTACAATGTTTCCTGCAGTAAAAGTTCTCATTTGGATTATAGACACTTGCGAACTTGTAACTCACATTATAGTTATCACAAAGTAGCCATGTATATTTGCTGATGTATGTCAGATCAATGCCAACTCTATCTTTTATGGGTAATGGAAGAAATACACTTTTACAAAACCATTTTTTTTCATTATACTGATCTTTCAGACTTTTAAACAAGGAGAATGTATCTCTGTGGCATAGAGACTTAAATCACTGTCCATGACTCAGATGATCAAGATATCAAGATAGGGGCTGGATTCCATAAAGTTTGCAGAATCTGACACATTATATCAATATCACTGGTAAAATTGCAGATAAGAATGTAATATGCAAATATGCCATGGTGAATGCAGAATATCTTCGTGCACAATGGAATATCTCAGTAATAACTGTGCACTGTATATTACTTGCAGCTACATGGCAAGTAATGCAAAATCACTGTCAAAGTGCAATGTACATTAACAAAGTTACAAAGAGAATCTCACAATCTAAGCAGCCTGGCAGTCATAAATACATATCTATAACAGAATCTGTCCAGTAAGCTTATAGGCAACTACGGAATATCACCGTAAGTCTGTTATTATTAAAATATGCTAGCTATCACTTATGGATTCCATTGGAATCCGTACATTTTCTAATGAAAAATGAATAAAGGAGAAGTGCAATCATGGCCACATCACCACAGCTAACATTAGCTAACAATGGTTGCAGGACATGTGTAGGGAGCATTTTAGTATACACCCCCCAAGGAAATTGGAAGATAGAAAAGCAGATATGGGGTATGGGGAAAAAAGAGGGACACACAAAAGGTATGTTTGGATAGGAAAATCTGAGGGAAAGTTAGAGAGGCATGGGTATTTGTTCTTCTGCTTTTGGTGGGAATAGGCCCCATTTATTTATTTTTTATTTATTTTTAAGAATAGATGGAAAGGTAAAGATAGGGAAAGAGGAGGAGAAGGCCATCACAGCAGGTATACCCATAGAACAAATAGCACAACTCAAGACAGACAAAGGTCAGAAAAAAACAGCAAGGACAAGTAAGTCACAGACAGCACACTGCACAACACAGGCAATGGACAGTTGTCGAACAGAGTGGGAATGCCCACCAGCCACGGTGAAATGCAGAAAAACATATCTACATATGCACTATCACATTATGATGTGTTGCAAAATGTGTGGCAGTCATGCCTGGATGTATTTGACCAATAGTAGATATGCGTTGTAGGACAATAAATAGTGATCACAGTACACATTGGATAAATAATCAGATATCCGGGTAGTCTGTCAGCAGTGCAAATGTAAGCCAAGCAACATCACAGATGGGAAAATGCAGATCCAGGAGTGCTGGATAATTAGGAACAAACGAGGTAAAAAGACAAACTGGTAACTTAAAATGTACAAAGTATCCAACAGACTCGGCAAGGCACAAAAGAGAGACCAGTGCTGTTTATTAAATAAAGCGCTTTTTGTCACCGTGTTACGGCAACTTCATCAGATTAATGCACACAGAATATCTTACAAATTTAAATAGTGAATACACAAATCACATGATCAGCAATCAGCTGATACTGAGTATGTCACAATACAAGTCAACACATCAAATCAAATCAAATCAAATAAATGAATAAAATGAGTTCCTCTTACAATTTCTTCAAGTCCTAGTCTCAATGACTCTTGCAATATTGCCTGTCTTTTAAAACTTAGAAGTTTGATTAGGTAGAATACACTAGGTCGATTTGTGAAAGGTTGAGGTAATTTTATATTATGATTTTACATTATGTACATAGGTTCATAGGTTCATAGGTAGGTACTAGGCTATTGACCCTAGGGCCTATATAAGCCTAGCCAAAAAATGTACCCTGGCTTTTGCCACCCAAGAAAATTATTTTCCTGTGCCCCTGTCGAGCAGAGCTATAGAAGTGATCCCTGGGGTGAATTTCCCATTTCCCATCCAATCATCAAGATTTTTCTTGAAGAGTGCTAATGAGGAGCTCTGTTTGACATAGATAGGTAGTCTGTTCCAGAGTATGGGAAGTCTCTGGGACAGGAATCTATCCCTCAAGCATGTTCTGTTTATTGTGATGACAAGGTTTAGGTCCCTAGAGCGTGTAGCTCAGATGGATTGGGATTTCTTTAAGTGGAGCATGTCCAACAGCTGTGGGTTTGACATAGCTTTGTATGTTAGGCAGAGATCGCCCCTGAGTAGGCGATATGTGATGGAGTAAAGCTGGAGTTTTTTGAGATGGTCTGCGTAGGGCATCTGTTTGAGGCCAGTAATGCTCTTTGTGAGGCATTTCTGTGGTCTTTTCAGTTGTTGTAGATGTCTTGTGAGGTACATACCAAAAGGGGCATTGTACTCTATAATGGGTCTAATGAGTGATGAGTAGAGGGGAACAATGACCTTTTTTTTTCTGGATGAGAATCCTTTTGTGATGAGATGAGCCACGTAGAAGGATTTCCTGACCACTGTGGCAATGTGATTATCAAAAGAGAGACTACTGTCCACCTGTGTCCCAAGGTCTCTTATCTCATTTTTAGCATTAAGTAGACTACCAGCTATGTGGTAGTTCATGGGTACAGAGTTTTTACCAAAGGGGATGATAATACACTTTTTGGCACTAAGTTTCAGGCCATGGCTTTGACACCAGGTATCTGTCTCAGTGAGGCCCTTTTGTAGTTTGTCCACATCATTAGGAGTTTCGATTATGGCTCCTAGTTTGCAGTCATCTGCAAACTTTGTTGCCAAAGACCTTCTGTGTTAGCCTGCATTTCAGAGAAGTAGATACCAAACAGGAGAGGACCAAGGACTGAACCCTGTGGTACTCCACTTGTCACTGGTCTGAAGTTGGATTTGGAATCCACTACTTTCACAGTGTGGGTTCTGTCCATGACCAGGCTCATCAGGCTAATGGGGCGGTAGTTCCCTGGGTCCATTGTGGCTCCACCTTTGTAGAGTGGGATAACCATCGCTGTGCACCATTCAGTGGGTACAAAGCCTGAGGTAAGGCTATGATTGAACATGGTACTTAGGGAGGGTGCCAGTTCATTCTGCAGTTCATGTAGAATGCAGCCTGGGATATTGTCAGGTTCCATGGATGCTGTGTTCTTGGCTTTGGAGAGTGTGTTTTTCACCTGTGCAGCCGTGATTATAGGAACTTTGCATTCTTCCGGTATAGAGATGGGCCTTCTAGGGGGTGAGAGGGGGGTAAAGTTAGCACTGAACCTATCTGCTAGGATGTTGGCAATATCAGTTGGTTCTGTATATTTAGCGCCATTGTGCTATAACTCAGAGCAGATCTGAGTGTTCCCATTAAGATTCTTGACATAGCTATAGAATGCTTTGTGGTTGTCTTTAGAGTCAGTAACAATTTTGTTTTCATAACTAGCTTTGGAGGATTTTATGAGGGATCTCAGCTTCTTACTGATTGATCAGGGAGTTCCTCCAGTCATGGGATTTTACTCTTTTTTGCAACAGTTTCTTTCTTCTGTTGTAGAGTTTGTTTATGGCAGAGGACCACCAGATTGGCTTCCTTTTTTTGGAGGATAACATCTTGGTTCTATTAGGGATAGCATGATCCATGCACTCGTGTAAGTGCTTATAAAGTACATTTGTGTAGGATTCAGCAGTCATACCTCTATTGTCCGTCTGCATGGGTGTCATGAAGTTTGCCACTTCTGTCTTAAGAAGTGTGAAGTTGGCTTTGGAGAAGTTTATTACGATGGTTTCCCTAATTGGAGGTGAGGGTGGGATGTGGATGTCTAGGCTGATTAGCTTGTGGTCGGATTTGACCAACGAGGAATTGACCTCTGGTGTGGAACACCGGTTTCCCATGTTGGTAATGATCAGGTCTAGGATATTGCTGCCCCTGGTGGGGGTGTGAATAAGTTGATCCAAGGCATTGGAATTTATGAATTCTAGAAAACATTGAGCAAAAGAGTTGGTACATGAGTAGTTTTCCCAGTTAATGGTGGGGTAGTTGAAATCACCCATTATTAGGGTGTTGGGTTGTACCCTAATACTTTCCAGTGTATCAAGAAATGAGGAGTGGGAATCCTGGGGCATGGTGGGGGGTCTGTAGCAAGCTACAATTTAGATTGCGGTCTTGCCCAGACTTAGTTGCACTTGGATAATCTCTGATGCATTATGCTGTGCAACTAGCCTGGAGGTGTGTATATCCTTAATGAATATGGACACGCCTCCACCTTTAGTGCTTCGTTCTGGGTTAGGTGGCCAAAAGGTGTGGTATAAATTGTAGCCTGGTAATGCAGGGGTGCTCTCTGGAGCTTTGAACCAGGTCTCTGTCACTGCACAGATGTCAATGTTCTCCATTTTAAGGAGTGCCTCGAGTGAGTGCATTTTGAGGCTTAGACGTCTAGCATTGACTAGCATTACCCTCACATTTTGCTTGCTTGTACCTGTTATGGTGGCGACTTTGTCATTTGAACTTTGCCTAAAAAAATGCACTATAGGGGTGGCAAGAGCCTTAGCCAGTATCCGGAATCCTAAGGTCGACAGGTGCAGGCCATCTCTGGCAAAGCATTGTGGTCTGTCTATCATGTCGTCCCAGGCAGACAAATACTGGATCCCCTTAGAATGACACCAGAAGCTTAGCCAATTGTTGAAGTCAATCATTTTGTCCTTGTACTGTGGTATCATTCTGGGTGATGGCAGGATGCTACTCAGGGTTAGGGTCATACCTGCCTGGGATACAAAATCGGAGAGCTCCTCCATGTCTCTTTTCATGTAGTCCAGGGAGGTACGTCTCAGGTCATTCACACCAACATGGACAATGACAGTGTCATATTTGTACTTATTGTGGAGTGACCTGAGTGCATGCTTTATGTGGCGGATCCTGGCACCTGACAGGCAGCTGACAGTAACTTTCTCCTTGTTTAGTCTAGTGAGTGGAACATCAGTGTACCTGACTATAGAGTCACCTATGACTAGAGTGTTGGGTACGTTGTTATGCCTTATGGGCTGTGTTTGAGTGGCACACTGAGTTTGTGGGCTATGTGTCATTTGGGTTGTGTTGGGGGTGGAGTTTGCTTGCGTTTATGCTTTGGATGTCCCTGATGCTTGGGCAGGTTTTTATTGAGAGCCTCCGTGAATGTAGGTGTGTGTTTTGTGTTCCTATCTGTGTGTTTTGATGGTGTAGGTTTTGAGGGACTATGTGATGAGTGTGGTGTGGTGCAAGTGTTTACCTTCTCCTCTTGACTGTCTAGTCCAGTCTTGGGTGAAGAGAGCTTTGCTTCCAGTTTGGCTATATAAGTGCATCTCTCACAGGTTGTATTGTTGGGTGGTAGGAGGAGAGGGTTGTCTGTGTACATGAGGCAATTGCTGCATTGCCCCAAGATGCCCAGATTCATCAGGTAGACAGGAGAAATCACTGGGAGCTGACCCTTAGACATGCCTGGATAGGTGCTTATTTATTAAGTACTAAAAACTGCTTTCCTCTAGACAAGTGAGAAAAGTTGAGTGCTGTAGTAATTTGCAGCTTATATAGTGCTTACAATGAGTTCTGAACAAGTGCTGAGTTCAAAGAAACAGATTTGAGTACTGAAACTAGAAAACTGGCTAGTTATAAGAAACAAAACTAAGCTAGAAGGCTTCCTTCCAATACAAAAGGGCTTGGGGTCTCAGAAGCCTACAAACAGTCTAGACCACTTAACAGGAAAGGCAGGAAACAAGCTTAATTTTTTTTTGTTCTCTTTCCCAGATGCTCTCTTTGTACACAGTAGGAGTGCCTGAAATCAGAATATGATCTCACTGCACTCAGTTGAGTAAGCAAATGAGATGGGCCCAGAAGGAGTATCCAAACACAAATTTACAAGAGGGGTGGGCAGTTTCAAAGCTGCTAAGATTAACACAAAAACAGAAATAGGGAGGGTGGGTGAGAAAACTAACTGAAGAACAGAGTCAAAACTTCCAATTCAGTTAATATTCATGCAACACAATTAAATTAATTTAAATACTGTATTATTTGAAAAAAGTGCAGATAAAAAGTACTTAAATTCTCTTATACATCCAGTTGAATACAGCTAGATCTTAACCGGCCAAAGCTGAGGTTTTTAAGCAGAAAATGTTTCAAACTGTACCACTTAAATAGGCATTGACAGGAAATCAAAGAATGTGGCTACCCCACACCTGCAATTACTAACAGACAATAAAATTCAAGCAAGCACTAACTGAAGAACAGAGACAAAACTTCCAATTCAGTTAATACTCATGCAACACAATTAAATCAATTTAAATACTGTATTATTTGAAAAAGTGCCGATAAAAAGTACTTAAATTCTCTTATACATCCAGTTGAATACAGCTAGATCTTAGCCAGCCAAATGAGAGGTTTTTAAGCAGAAAATATTTCAAACTGTACCACTTAAATAGGCATTGACAGGAAATCAAAGAATGTGGCTATCCCCACACCTGCAATTACTAACATAGAATAAAATTCAAGCAAGCACTAACTGAAGAACAGAGTCTAAACTTCCAATTCAGTTAATATTCATGCAACACAATTAAATCAATTTAAATATTGTATTATTTGAAAAAAGTGCAGATAAAAAGTATTTAAATTCTCTTATACATCCAGATGAATACAGCTAGATCTTAGCCGGCCAAAGCTGAGGTTTTTAAGCCTATGTTTAGTATTACCCAGTATACACAATTTCAATTGTTTTTTCCATACGTATATGACATCTTTGGTCAAATTAGTTTGCCCGGTCTGACATGATAGGGTGTTTAAACTATAATGGACAGCATTGTTCTATAGTTATGAATTCTTTGTGGAGGGTGAAGTCACCATAAACACACATAAAAAATAAAAAAGAAATTGTAACTAAGCTGCCATTTACCATATACGTTGTTATTTGTAGTTAAACAGCTGATAGGTAAGGTGTGTTTTACTTAAGGTTAATGCTTTAAACTAATAGATTTGAATATGTTGTAGGAATTATATATGTTTAAATGCTAAGCTTAATAAATTAATCGGTTATTTTAATGTATATTTAGTACTCGAAGTGAGCGGGAATTCCGTTGGTTATAAGCAAAGAAATGTTTTTTACTTTGAGATTTATATTTAGTCAAATTGTAAGAGGAACTTGTTTTATTCATTTCTTTTATTTGATTTGATGTGTTGACTTGTATTGTGACGTACTCAATATCAGCTGATTGCTGATCATGTGATTTGTGTATTCACTATTTAAATTTGTAAGGTATTCTGTGTGTATTAATCTGATGAAGTTGCCGTAACACGGTGACGAAAAGCACTTCATTTAATAAACAGCACTGGTCTCTCTTTTGTGCCTTGCCGAGTCTTTTGGATACTTTGTGCTAGATAATTAGACCAGAAGGCAGAACCTCCAACCCTGTATGTGAAAGGGAAACAACAAAGCACAATGCCAAACAGCAGTACTGCAGTAAAGCAGCAAACCAGCGTATTCAAGCTAAACAAATGTGTAATGGAATGCTTATATGTGACACACATAGGCAATGTCAAAGGCAACCTACAAGTGTAGGTATAAATCTATGACTGTCAGTGGCCTAAATGGAACATGCATGAAAACAATGTCAATAGATATTCACATGCCAATGACATGTTAGAATAGATTCACAAATCTAACACTATAACTTAAAAACATATATATAATATATATATATATATATATATATATATATATATATATATATCTCAGGTTGTGCACATGAATTCAATAATGTATACTGGTTAACACACAAGTATAATAAGAGCAAGGATGTATTGCAAGCAGTAGCCAGTGACTTGTGTGCATATGTATCCATCTGTATAAGGACCATAGATTTGGCACATGTTGACCTACAAAGTAATTCATGATAATGGAACATAATTGCAACAAAGACAAATATACCCACAAAATGTCTATTTTGTAGTAAAGGTGGAAGGGAGTTTTGCAATTTGGGCCTACATCAAGGAAGACAATGATAAAGCAGGACAACAAGATAAGATTACACATTGCAAATGCATGGATGCATCATACAGGGTACTTTTGAAGCCAACCCAAAATGCATTTAAGCAAATGGAAAATGTATGTCATGTGGTCAGACTGCTTTGCTGATGTCAGCCAAAATGAGCATGTATAAATCCATGTATAAATCACAAATATACAGTAATGTGCAATTGTATAACATCAACAGGCATAGGTAAGCAAGTTAAGAATTTCCATGACATGTCCTTCTGTTGTTCATACATATTATGGCAATACACAAAAAAACATATCACTGTGGAAGTGCTGGACTATGGATAGCATGTGTTGTCTGTGAGTTTCTCTCATTAAAACATGTTTGCAGGGTAACTGTCGTAGCAGTAGCTGCAAGTTAACTGCCACGATGCATTGACAGCTGAATTTGAAGGAAAGTGTAATGTGTTAATTTGTGTCATGCACACGTTAAAGCTCAATTAAACATAATTAAATGTAACAGAACACTATTTATGTGGCAGCTAAATGATACAGTTCTACAAGCGTGCATATACAGTCCAATAAATTATATGGCAAGCAGCATGGTAGCAGCATTACACAACTGGAGCACACAGACAATACTTACAGACCTGAGGGACTGCCCTGATGGGGATAAAAACTGCAAATGGTCTCCCTGAATAAGTCACTCATAGGCTGTGCCATGTAAAAATTTTCCATAATGTCCCTCATCAATGTTCAAAACACATCGTCGGTCACCACCCACTGAATCTGCTCCTGATCATCATCTCTCTGTTGTTCCTGGCACCATCTCCTCCAGAGCACAGCAGGTATGTATGCAAATGTCTATAAGGCCTCATATTCCCATGGAGATCATAGCTGGGATTAAGCTGAAACTGATAAGCACATCTGTAGTCTAAGATACATTAATTAATATCCTGTCCACATGTGAGTTTGAAGGTACATTAGCATACATGGAAGTTCTTATTTAAAACATAGCTCAGGTTTAAATTTTGCAAACATTAGCAAGTAGCACAATTATAAGCAACATAATTGCTCCTAGTGAATGGCTTTTCATGTACACAACACCTTCTTTATGTCACATTATCTAAACTTATGCACATATCCAATAACAGAAAGTCTCAGGGACACTATATTCATCACATAATGCTAGCTGCTTAATCAAGGCTGTGCAATGGCATGCATAACATAGCTTACCAGTGGAAATCATGACATCACCTGAACAGTTGTTTATTGGCCAGCATTAAGCATGTAAAGCATATACAAAGCAAGTATGTGTAACATATCCTGACATGGAAGCATGCCCTTACTCTGCCTCATGCAGCATTCATATAACTGAAATTGACAAAATAAAAGCTTGTTAATGACATTATTTGGACCTGCTCTGCTTAATAATGGTATCTGCCTCAGTAAACTCTTTAGCGGAGTGTCTGACAGGATATTACTATTTCCATTCCTTTTCCTTTCCATGTGTTCCCTGAGCTGTTATGTCTGTATGTGAATGTAAATTGTAGTCTATGCATGTAATGAGTTATATGAACAGCCACTAATTAACATTGTTAAAATGAAAACAAAGTGAGATGGCAATAACATGGAAAATATGCACGCCATATGACAAAAGCTGAGCCAGGCAGCATGGTCATTGGCTAACCCCACATCACAATAAGGAATACAGCACTACCAAACAGTAATAATGTTCAGTCATAAAGACAGTCACTACCTGTGGCACATGCGAATTTCGTATAAGTTGCACAAACTGTATTCTATGTTTATAACTGTATTCATGATCTACCTGCATTTATTAGCAATCAGTACCCTGCAAAATGTAAACATTCTGATGATACTTGCAGATTACAAAATGGTGCAAAGAAATGCCTATGTGCACAAGTATCCACAAACATTGGATGGAAGTATGTTGTAGCAAAAACATCCAAGGTGCTGTAGGCAGATGCAATACCAATGTTGAACTGAAGGGCATACCACACAGTCTGCCAATGACAGTGTGAACACTAACACACCAGACACCCATTCAGTATGTCAACAGGCAGGCTGCCCATGTATGATGTGTCACTGGGAAGCACACCCACATATACAAGTGTACCAACACATGCATTATAAACAGCAGGCAAAGCACTGTATATTTATATGCAAAACATACACCTCACCATCTCTGTGACAGTTGCACAAAACCGACTGTCATTTAGGTCATGGCCTACATGTCAAAAACTATATTCAGGAAACATGGCTTTCTGCCAAATGATATGTGAATATATCTGTATTTCAATCAGACTTATAAGCACAGGTATAGTGTGATTACTGCACTTACCTTACTGATGCATAATGGGTATTCTGGCATTTTAAGTGATATACATAGTAATGTAAAAAATATGGGTCTGTAACAAGGATCTACATTATTTGACAAAACAGACAATGTACACAACATACCTCTCTCCCTTCCTACTCCTATAGCCTGTGCATCTGCTCAATGCACAGGGCATGATTTTTAGTCCTGTCCTCATCACATGCAAAAAGAAAAGAGAAACTATGAATGATGTAACCCTCAAATAATATGCATATACAACTCTAAGCTACATCCACACTGTAACTCAGTACAGTGGTCACAACCAGTAACAGCAATGGAAAACCTTTATCCATCAGATACCAGGACAGTGTCATGTATCACATAGATTCTGTTAACAGAGACATACAAGGTGCTGTACATCAGGGACACAGTAATGTATGTGGGAGGACTACATTTTAAGATATTCTTTGGCAATGTGCATTTCACAAATCAAATGCATACATCGCTGTATCTTCAGGTTCTGTATGTCAGCTGTAAGTCTGGCCATCTGACTCCCTCCAAAGATAAGGATGAGGTTGTTGTTGAAGTGAATTTAATAACGAATGACAAACTCACACTCGATAGCACTTTTGCAAATTATAGCATATTCCACAAAACTTTTTATCAGAAATATAACAGTCTGTTCCAAGCTTTACATATGACCCTGCACTTAAAGAGTTGCTGTTAGAAGACGTTCATAGAAATTTGATGAATAACCAAATTATCGGTAAGAATGCACAAAATAACCATTGATATCAACAATCAGGTATGTAGAGCAGAATATTCGACAATGTGTGAAAGATAAGAATATAATAATATGCTTTCTCTTTGTGGAGTTAAACCCTCAGCACACCAACAATTAGACATGCCAGCCTGTTTCTTTACAAGCCAAGCTAACAGGCAGCATATGCTGCTAATTAACAAGCAATTAGTGTGTGTGTGCATCCTTATTCCTGCTGAGAACAGATGAGTGTGGAAACATGTGACACATAACCTCTACTGGCTATTATAATCTATAGAAATAACAGCTATTAACGCATAAATGGAAAGATATGCCAAGGCACTCAGACAAACATTCCGCTTGACTTAAAGAATAGGACTGAAATAAAAATTACCACTTTATTAAGAGGAAGTTATTTTCGAGTTATTCTTCAGAAATATACAGGGTAGGCTAGGTGATACTTTTGTAGTATTATGGAAAATTACAAAATGCTTAGTCATCATCAGCCTAGAAACCATAAACGTCAGTGATACATGACTACAGTGGATGTGCTAAATGATGTTGTATGTTAGAAAACAGATGTACATCTACAGTGTTAAATATTATGTACATTATATACACAGCAGGAGAATAGAATCTATACTTATATGGAGAGCACTCACCATATCTTCTTAATTATCCAGATGATCTAATTGTCAGAACAGCTAAATAATAGTTATTAAGGGCATGCATCTGATATATCTGGGATGCATTTATATGTCTAAATTCCATAGCCATGCTTAGATATACATAGAATAATATTATGACACTTACTGTAGGCATCCAGCATCTGTCAATGCACCTCAGTGATTCTCTGATGAACCTCCTATGTGTCCATTTAAAGCAGGTCTTAGTAACAGTGCCATACCTGCACTCCAGTCTGATAGATCCCTGTATGTTGATGACGCTCCCTGACAATCTGTTTCCAAATTCTGTAGTCTGACTCTCATGTGATACTCCATCCAGCATAAACAGTCAGCATGTGGGTGGTCTCCTCCTCAGTCCTGTTGGGCACCTAGACATGTCAAAGCCTCCTGGAAGTAACCATCTCAATAAGGTCTATATTGCAATGGAAAAAGTACTAACATCTGAAAATTGTTCACTGAGGTTCCACCCAATTTGCAGGTAGCAGGTAGTCTAGTCTTTAAATGTATCAAAATCAATATTCGAAAGGGGTGCTTATGTCACATTATTAGATTACTGGTAGATAACAGGCACATCCTACACATGGTACCATTTAATGATACCTATTGGGTACTTGCATGGAGCACCTTCCCGTTACCTGAGCTATTGGTCAATGCTCCAAATTTTTAGAACTTACTTGGATGTGCACAAATTTGATTCAAAACCTAGAATTTTAATGAACCTTATTAATTATGTGTGGTGCAAATGGTACTTAAAAGATGTATACACATGGCTCCTCTTACTTACAGTTATACTTGAGTCATAGGTAGCTGATAAGGGAAATTTGCATCTGCTAGCATTTCTTTTCTGGGGAACATTAGCTGACTATACACCTATTTTAACATTACTCATTCTCAAATGTATCTCTTTTGATTTATGGTTTTATGGAAAATGTGTGCATTATGAAAAATGTTTATAAGTTAATGGACTGATGTGTGATTTACTTGTATGCATACAGGTGTTGACATCTGCATCAAGGAATGTAGTAATTTCCCCAAATGCAGTTGTACAGACAGAAGTCCATAACAAAAATGTTGTTGTTCTTGTTCTTTCGTCTTTTCCTGGTTAGGGGTTGCCACAGCAGAACTCCGGTCCTCTAATGATTGGCAGTCGATTTTTACGGTGCCAAGGTGCCAGCCCGACATCCAACCTTCAACAAAGGCACGCCCATTCACGCATGTCTTTCGAACACCACTCGACTGCAGGGAGGACAAAAATGAACAGTATATAAAGATGGATTTATGGATTACCTGTATATCTTGCAGTTGACTCCATACAATTTGTGGTGTATGTACAGAAATCTCTGGATTCTGACAGTACCTGCATATCACTATGTATGTATTCCTATTGCTGTTATGGATATTTACTCATTGATGGTTCTTAAAACAAGTATTAGAACTACAGGGTCAATATAAACAGGATCCATGCCATCTGTGGCCTGCTTTGGATCCTCAGGTTTTCCGGCACTTTCCATAAGTTGTTCAATTGATAATTTACAGATACTCTGTGCTGATGTGGATGCCATTCACTGCTCAGTAATGATTGTGTTGATCTGAGGTCATCATGTATAACATGTTATGTGACAGATTTTTTTTTGAAAACTTGGTTTAGGCTACAGTTCTATCACAGCTACAGAAACACACTGCTCTGTTGTACACATATGCTTGTGTCATATGTTAATGTGAAATACATGCAGACTCTGGATCCTGAGGCATGATGCTGTTGCGCTTGGACCCCTATTCGACAGTTATCTACTGTAAGAGGTTCAAATTCCACAGCCATCCTCTACAGATATTACAAGTTATGCTCCTTTTACAAGTATTATGTATGCAGGCATTGTTGTATGTTTTTATATGTCACATTTCTGTATGTCCCAGTAAGTATATCATAAAACTTTGCATTGCACAGGAATGCATAGTGTTTACAGTGTCATAAGCTGTCCACATAATCATCTCCATAAGAGGGCTCCCACATGAATATGAACATGTGCATATCACTGTCTTTCAGATGGCTAACAGACCTAGGAGCGACAATTTCTCCCCATAGGTAAACAAGATTATAATAGATGCTCTGTGGCAACATGGACGGAGACTCCTCGAATGGGCAGGGACTATAGTATGGAGGAATGAAGTCTGGGCTGACATGACCAACATGATTAATGTGGTGGTAGATCACAATAGATCCTGTGAGGCCTGTCACTGATGCCGCCCTGACATGATCCTCCATGCAGCCAACAGGTTATGACAGTATGACACATCAACGGATGGCACCAGTGCTGGTCAACCATTGACACCCCTCTTGATGAGCTCACAATATTTTTTGCATCCTTGCATACTGCGAGTGGGAAGTGATGCATACCTGTGGGTAGGATTGAAGCAGATGTTCCAGACTGCACATGTATGTGTTACATTGCCTGACATGGATGATCATAGAGTAAATTATTGCATATTACTGTTGCATACATATTTGTGTATTGTAATTTTCGTTTTTCAGCAATGAAATTGAATTGTGTACAGGGATCCACACAGTGATGACAATCATTATAAGCGTAATGACATTTAGCTATACAACTGCAGTGCCTACAGAACAGTGCAACCAGCATGTGTAATGCTGTCTGCATTAATGTTCACAGGTCCATCTAATTCTGCAGAAAACTAGAAAAAAGGCAATTGAGTGCTTCAATACAGTGTTACTGTGATCACTACCTGTTATCACCTCAGCCACATGTCATGGCACTGCTGTTTACTGTCATATTGATATTTACCTAACATTGCACAGTACAGGCACATTCACTAGTGGCACAGGTTGTGCAGGTGCAAGTGCAGGCAGACCAGGAGAGTTACTGCAACAGGTTCATAGTTTGCAGCAATGTGTAGCAGACCTGTGGTACATGACATTAATGTTGCTGTTTTTCTACATAGGGGTATCTAACATTGTATGTCACATGATTATACGCAGCACCTGTTGTTGAGTCATATATGTCATCATGTCAGTCTTCTATTGCTTGCATACATGACTGTGCTGCCTTTCTCTTTTTCTGTTTACTTTCCCACTGCAGGATCCACAGTACAAAACATAAACTTGCAAAATTGGTAGTCTGTCAGTGGCATGCTGTCACCTGTCTTTCATACATGTCATTGCTGTTATTCTTGTTGTTTTACTCCTCTAATACTGTGTCCTTCTACCCATTAATAGGACAGACTATATAATCACCAAGTGCACAAACAGGTGGTATGTTTATGTAATATCTACTATATGCTTTAACACTGTTGGAATGGTCCATGTTAGCAATGGTGTGGATAATGATATCTTTCTTCCCCTATAACAGCTGAAGTTCATACCTCTCCTTCCATGCTGTATTCCCATGAGAACTTGTCAGACGTGTGTCACATATGTCATGTAGGTTGTATATATAATTGTCAACTCCCTTTTATGTAGATTCTGTGACTCATACACAAACACAAGACCTAATCGTAAGTCATTATTATCCATAACACTGCAGTGAGATATACGTGTCATATGTCTTTAATGATATACAGCATGTGATGTAAGCATACTGTACTGGTCTGTGTCATCTGTCTCTTTTTTTACCAAATCAACTGCTTTTATCCTGTCTTAACTCATCCAATGATCCCAAGGTGAAATCTGATGTGTCTCAGTATGGAGGCATGGCCCTGGCACACAAGACAGTGACATGGTGATAGCAGTCTGGCCCGGATGGTGACAGTCATGTGGATATGCCTGTAGCCTCAGATGTGGAGGAAAACTTGTTCAGCCATTCTGACAATGAGGGGACATCAGATGGTGAACAGAATGAGGTCTGAGGACAACAGACCCATGTCAAGACTCCTGTTGATGATGTTGACAGTTCCACACAACACATTGATACTGCCCATCACAGTAGACATAGGCATGCAGATGGTGTGCATGGGTATGTATCAGAGGCTGTCCACCTGCTTGTACAGTCAAATGAACATTCCTAGCAATGTCATGGATCTGCCATCCATGCACTTGTCCATGCCACAGATCATGTTGCACAACACCTAGGTGTGCTGCATGATGGACAGAAGCACAGATACAGTGAGGTAATGACATCCTTTGATGCACAGAATGAAAGCATGTTATTTGTAGTGCAGTCTGTAGAATCCATGGCCTCTACAGTACTATAGTAGTGCAGTAGTATAAGCAGGATTCTGCATGTCCTGACTGAGCTTAGCCAATTTCCACATGGGAGAGGCAGGCCCCCTCTCAGCAGAACAAACTTTGCCCATCAGACATCAGTGCCTATGCTCCAATGTACATACATACCCTTCCACTGCTGGCCAATCTGTTTTGAGACCAGCAGTCATGACCAGACAGTCAAGTTGCACTCATGCTCCTTCACCTTCACATGCTGGAGTCACCCCATCAGTCTTCTTTTGAGACTTTTGATGTTTCTCTGTGGAGCAGTCTAGGCCAAGTGTGTCCATAAGTGGTAAGGGCAGACAATAGTGTGAGTACCCTAGACTGTGCTAGAGTAACACTGACAGTTGATCCACTCTGTCCAGTAGTGTTAGTCTCACCTGATGGCAATGATGATTGCCATGAAGAACACTGACAATGTCATCTGTCTGTGTTCTTTGACAGGTCTGATGCCATAGGAATCTAACAGTTTTACTAAACATAGCTGACCACATTTATTACTTTACTTTATCCATACTTTACAGTGATATATTTGGCTTGGGATATTAACAACAGCTCTGCATTATGTCCTGAATAGCTTACCTATTTGAATCTTTTTATAGTGGGCAAATAGGAGTGTATTGCAATGATGTGTGTCCCTTATTGTCTGTCATACACAGGTACACCAGTATGAGTCTGTATGCACACCTGTGTGAGCTGTGCCCTGAGTTGATTATCCCTTTTGTGAAAGATTTGTATATGTTCATATTGTTATACATTGTGATTATTTTATGTCTTATGTTCAGTGTATAAATCTCCTGGGTAATTGCCATTAGATGCAATATGTGCTGCTTTGGAGGGGCAACCCCTGAACATCAGTGTTTACACTATGTACTTCTGTACGTGTGACTTGCCATGACTCAAAGTTATGTGTCAGATGCTGCCATGTTGCCTGGGCCTGCGCTTGTGGTCGCACAGTCTGTCGTCCATGCCTGTGTCTTCTGCCCCCTATGTCATCTTGTTCTTCTTCTAATACCTGTGGGATATCATCTTCGGATGTCTGTGGTTCTTGGGGTAGTTCACCCACACCTGCAGCTGGAAGGCTACCATTGTTAGCATGTTTTGTGGCATGGCGCACTCAGTTATCATCTGCTATCTTCTCAGGTGTGTACTGTAGTGCACCCTTGGCTGTGTCCAGACATCTGAACCTACCAAAGACATGCTCAGTGATATTTCATATTGTTGTTTATGCTGTTTTGTAGGCCTCCTCTGAAAGGTTTGATGTTTCTCTGTATGGGGTCATTAGCCACAGCTCAAGTGCATAATCACAGTCACCTGTTGTGGGGAGTAAATACACATGTTGTCAGCATGAATATTATAGGGAGGGATGTCCTTAGCTTGCATCTTAGCTTTGGTTCTGTACTTATTCAGTAGTAGTCCCTCAGCTACTTCACTTTGCTGGAATGCACCCCTCAGGCAACTTGCCCTCCATGTAGCAGCATCATGGACACTTCCAGGGTGTGTTGCCATGATGTTTATTATGCTGCCTTCTGCTGCACACATGGACTGTCAGTTCAGGGATGGCCAGAAATGTCTGTTAATGCATCTATGTGCTTCTGGATGAACTGAGGTCTTGAAAGGGATGTGGATGCAATCTATTCCACCAAGTACATGTGGGAAGTTTGCAAGATTATAGAACTGATGCAATACTAGTCTTCTGTCCATTGAGGAAGATGAAAAGTGCATGTAGTCACCCACCTTGCTGCACATTGCTGCCAGGAATTTTGCCAGGATATGACTGGCAGCAGTCTGTGACACTCCTACATTATTGCCCCCATATGTTTTTGGAATGTCCCAGATGCAATTACACCCTGGCTGAGACATACTTTGGTTTCAATGGGGATGGGGTTGCCTCGTAAGATCAACACAGACATGTGTGGGACACCCGCATTGCACACAGCCTGCGTTATCTGTCTAGGCACTACCTGTCAATTATTTGTAGATCTGACAACTGGTTTAGCTTCAGCCTTGCTCTCACTCTAGCTGATTGCCTTCCAGGGCATACAGCCACATCCCCATCCATGGCTTGTAGAACTGAAGCCTGTTGCAGTTCATTCACTGCAGGTTACATGTTTTTTTATTTTTTTTGGTGGAATTATTACAAATTCCATTGTATTCCACAGTAGTAGCTTCTGTTCCTTGTGATGCCATGCAGCATTTACCAACAATTTCAGAAACAGAGTCGGCATTGCAGTTTGTTACATTTAAGTTGCGCTGGGTGCACACAATGTGTTTTGGAATCTAATAGGCATGTGAGGAATCTCTAATTATCCTACACTGAATAGCTAAGTACTTCAAATGCTTTCAGCATGCCTTCTGAAATCTCATCAGCAGCTGGTGCACTAAAGTCATCCTTTGGCGTACAGATCGGTCCACATATAGATTTTGGAATCTGGCCCAGGATCTGCAGCCTAGCTAGCTGCGGAAGCTGATTTGGGGATAGCAGAATAATGACAAAGTAGGCCTTGCTCACAACTGCCAGGGGGAGGAGTGTATGGTGGGCTAAGTGAACTTCCACGTCACATCTCAGGTGGAGATCAGTGCTGTCAAATAGAATCTGCTGGTAGAAAGGGTGATAAAGCAATGAAATGTATGTCACTGGAAGGCAGTGACCCCTCCCACACAACACCCATTGCACTCCCACCTCCAAGTCATGTGCTTAACATTTATGGCCCTAGTGTGGAACTCACAATATATTCAAATTGCTATATTATGTGAAGCAGTAGTAGTGACATTCAGATTCCCTCCCCTCCCCCAGCCCTGTTGTAATAATTACCCTGTTCCACCCAGTATATGGGTGTCTGGTGATGGCACTGAAGTCCAAAGGGTTAAAATGAACCTATGACTTGCAGAATTTGGAAAGCAGAAAGGGCTCATGAATGTCATGCTGCTGTGAAATGGAAGCAGTCAAATGAACTCGATGTTTTCACTGCTGCAGTAAAAAAAAAAAGAAAAGTGGTGAATTAATTATATTAGGTATGTAGTGGTTGACATTTCTACTTCTTAACTCCTTTACATATAAGTTTATTTACACAAGAAAACATAATATTTTTCAAAGCTGCAGGTACATAAACATTTCAACAGCACACCAACTTTTTAAAAGTCATTTCTGACTGCTACTGTTTCACTGTACATAAAATATGGTGCTTATCCTGCCTTTTATTTACAGCAGAAGGTGTATGTAAGTTGGATAAGACAATGTGAAATTGTAGAATATATTCTGAACAGGATACATTTCATTTCAGATATCCACTTATTTTTACAAACATTAAGATCTATATGATGGTGGATAAAGGCATTTACACATGTTGCATACCAATACCTTTTAAATTCACAATAAGTAAAAACATATTATACTGGGTTTGTGTAGATAACAGTTTCCACTATGTTAAAATTCCATCAGTGATATTTCCTAATGAGCCAGTAGTTTTAACTGCTATCTTGGGAGCAATGGCTCTCATCAATCTACTAAAACCATTAGTGTGTCCTCAGCTTACACATCTTTGCAGACTAAACTCATGTAAGCAAGAAAGCCAAAAGATACTTTGTAGCAAACTGTGTCAGCAGATCTGTACTGATTAGCATTTTGCGAAGAAGCTCTTTTCTCCAGCTAAAAACATATATATATATATATATATATATATATATATATATATATATATATGTATATGTGTATATATACATTGCATATATATTGCAACACCACTAGTGCAAAAGTATAAACAACTATTTAAAAACTTAAAACTTTTGTTGTTTTGGAAAGAATGTAGATGCTAGGCAATTCTCAGTGTTTTGGTTAGTCTTTTATTCATTTAAATCACATTTTCAGCACTTTCATTCATTGTAAAGTTTTCAGTCGAACTTCATTAGAAAATAACATGTAATGAACCTAGGCTTATTATTTTACTGATGTGGTGGGGGGGGGGGGGCTTAAGGAGTTCCCTAATCCATGAACCTAGGCTTATTGTTTAACTGGTTTGGTGAGCAGGGGATGGGTTATGTAGTTACGTAATCCATTTAAGGACACCAGAAATGCTCAGTTTTTCATTTAGTCCTGAGGGTGTGTCTGCTTGCAATTGCATCTGCCATTTTAACTCTTTAACTAATGGTAAGTTGTCTGTGTTCTCAAGGGGGCTGGTAATCCCTACGGGATCTGTGACTTTTCCAATTGCTTCAAATTGGAATCTGGAGAACTGGGGGCAGGTCCCACTATGGCTGGCTAGTGCATTGTAAAAGTCTCTCTTCCTTGTGGTTCCCACATGTTCTTTTAACCAAATCATAAGTAGTCTTGTGTTTTTTCCAATTTCGTATACTTCACATTGACAGCATACTGCAATGTAAACCATGTTGGAGGTCTCACAGTTTAAATTGTCTTTTATGTGAATAACAACAGTAGGCTGGTGAGAAATACCATGGGGGTTTGAATGATAAAATCGCATTAGAGGCATTTCCCACATTAGTGCATGCCTGGGGTGCATCGAGGTTGTCTGCTTGCAGCCTTTTTTCTGATTTGAAAGTGGCTTTGAGGCACACGCTCTTTTTGTAGCAGAATTTTGGCTGGTTTCCAAGGATTATAGCTAGCTCTGGGTGCTCTGCTATGAGTGCCCAGTTTTTAATAAGGATGTATTTTATGCTGTTGGTATCTAGAAAGATGGGTAGGGGAAACCTTGGGGTGGTGTCCTCTGCTGCCTGAGCTTTGGAGTGAAATCCAGTTTTAAGGATGTGTGGATACAGGGTATCTCTCCTTGTGATTATCACTCCCATGACTAAGGAGACTAGATCCTCTAGGTAGTGCCTTTCCAGGAAGAAGTCCTTGAGGCACTGGCATTCAAGGTGGAAAGAATCTTCCTCACTAACAGTTCTGCTTAGCTGTATGTACAGCCCCTTCACAATGTTTCACTTCATGAAGGGGCTGTGCTGGCTGTGGAAATCAAGGTAGTTATTTAGGAAGATGCTCTTTCTATGGAGGGTGGATTTGAAGGTGTTGGACTGGGGATCCAGAGTTAATTCCAGATCTAGAAACTGGATTTGGGTTCCTCTTCCTAAAACTGTGAACTGTAGGAACTGGATGCTGGATTCAATCTCTTGAAGGAGAGTTTCCAGTTCTGAGCTGGTGCCTTTTTACAAAAATAGAATATCATCAACAAAACATCTATACAGACTAACTTTCTTGAATCCCTGCAGTTGGATGAGGGTGTTGTCTTCCCATGCACTAAGGAAGAGGTTTGCATATGCAGAGGCCATTTTGGCCCCCATGGCTACTCCTTGTTTTTGCCGGTAAATTTCTTTGTTGAATACAAATTGTTGTTGAGCACTACTAAGAGTAATTCCCTAATCATTTTGATTCTTAAATGGGTAAACCAGGTGTGTTTCTGCAGGTAGCTGCATACCAGCTCAATGCCTTCCTTGTGAGGCACACACACACACTTTTATATATATATATATATATATATATATATATATATATATATATATATATATATATATATATATATATCCAGAGAGAGAGAGGCACACAGAGGTTTTATATATATATATATATATATATATATATATATATATATATACACACAGACATATATACAACAATCATTTCAGCCTAGTTTTATTTCTAAGTTGTATGTACTTTGAAGATACGTACTTTGAAGAGTTTGGATATTTATTTCATTTGCTAACAAGTTAGAAGTGACTCCCCCAATGGACTTTAACGACCAAAGTCCAACAAAATGGCAAAGCACAGAGACAGAACTTGCAGAACATTCAGTAATGATAGTAATAATAATAATAATAATAATAATAATAATAATAATAATAATAATAATAGTGAACAAAGAACATTATATCAATTATTAAAAATGTAAAATAACTCTTTTTAAAGACTACCTCAGATGTTGGACTCTGAAGTAATGTTAATCTTTGTCAAAATGTGAAGTGATTTTACCTTGCTCACAGACGCTGTATATGCCACTAAAATAACTATAGTCTCCTTTATACATTGAACTAATCAAGCAACTAATTTTCTAAAGTATTTTTATGTTATGTTTCATCTGAAGTCAATTTGTCTGTAAAAGTATTTAACAGTGGAGCTCAAAATGTGGAGATGAGCTTAAATGCCTGCAGATGCTATTGGCTGCTGTTTGAAATTATGCTTTATTTTTCTTGAGCTTGCTGCATTTAAGGGGAATTCATATATGAGTTGTTGAAGGAGACCTTTCCTTACAGTCATCATGCTTGGCAGAGGAAGTGGGAATTTTCATATCCCAAAAGAGGACTGTGTTTACATTAGCTTTCAGAATCTGATTATGATGTTGAGTCTAGCCAGAACGGAAGGTATCTGTGTTGCCCGACTGGTTCACTTGTTTCCAGGTTATTATTTAGAAGGTCTGGATAAATTTATAGTTGGTGTCAAAATAATCATTTTTTTAAATTTGTTTATTCATATATTTATTTTTGAGTGCTAAATATGAGTTTATGTAGCATTAACCAGACTGAAAGTTGTAACAGGTCTCATTCTAACTCAATTTTTAACATTGTAGTATTTGCATATAAAACTATTATAAAGTGGGGAAGGTGAACCAGTAGGTTGTTAATAGGTAAAGAGAAAAGTACGGAGGGCAGCAGTGATTATTGTGGGGCTCTGACTCCTTTGAGAAGGGTAGTGGCAGGGGATTAGGTATTGCCTAATTGGACTTTAAAGTGTCTTGTGGGCATTCCTAGATTCGACTTACAGAGATGTTTTTAGTGAGACTGGGTGTGAATCAGGGCTCATCTTTGAGCCCAAGGCTGTTAATGATGGTTGTGGTGTATATCAGCAAACAGATTGGAAGGGATAGATCAACAAATATACTACATATACTGGCAGACTCTGAACAGAAAATCCAGCAAAAGTAGAGCAGTGGAGTGCAAAATACGGGTGCAATTTAGCACAAGACAATGTCATGGCATCAAAAGGGGACAATTCAAATAAGCTTAAAACTGGGAAGAGGGAGAAAACATGGCACAATCTAATAGTGTTGAGTATCTGGGAGGAGTGGGTGAGGAGGAAGGAAGTCTGAATGAAGATGCCAAAGCTAAAATCAGAGGTGTGACAGCCAAAGTACAACGTGTTAGGGGTAATGTGTGACAGAAGAATGACAAAGAAGTTCAAATGTAAGATGTACAAAACAGTAGTGTGACCAGTGCTTCCGTATGGTACAGAAAACTGGGCAATAAAAGCAGAGCAAATGAGGAAGTTCAAAGTGATGGAGATGTCTAATATGAGTAGTAGGATGCACACTGTGGGATATATGAAGAAACGAGGATGTCAGAGCAGAAGATGTTGTAGTCCCAATCAAACAGAGGATTAAAGAGAATAGATTAAGGTTGTTTGGTCACATGCAGGAATGCAGAAGACAATTTGGTGAAACATATTTGGGACAGACAAGAAAAAGAAGACAACAGGAAACAGAAATGTCTAGTTAAGAGATGGAAGCATTGCATGAAAGAAGATTTGAAACAGCTAGACATGACTGCCAAAGAAGGTAGGAGACTGGTCCTGAAAAGATAGAAGTGTCAGCAGTTGATGCAACACCCCACCCCATCCTGTGGAAAGGGGAAAAATGGGCTTGATGATGAAGATAGTTTAGGTAATCCCAGTACCAATTTATTGCACTGACATTTAAATTAAAGGTCTTTGTAAGGTCTGTAAAGGCAGTACCTGTTAATCTGCCTTTGCTCATGTTTTGAAGCATATCTTCTGCCAGGATGTATTATTCTGTGTTGGCATTTCTGCCAAACCCCCCCCCCAAAAAAAAAAAAAAAAAATATATATATATATATATATATATATATATATATATATATATATATTTCTGATTGTTTTCTCTTCCACTGCTCTCGCCCTAATTGTCTGTGCCCCGCTCCGCTTCTCTCCCTACCCCCAATTCCCACCCACCCCCAGGGGTCCTTAACTTATACCTCACTAGACACTCCCCCTTATCCTTAACCAATCTCTAACCATCTTACCACTAGACACTCTCCCCTAGGATTTAATCTACCTTTCTTTCCCTCCCCACCTCCTGATCCACCCATCTCTCCCCTCCAAATCTAAAAACTATTTTATTCTTATCTCCTGTAACTCCTATTTAACTTTATTTCTTACATCCTCCTCTATGTTTCATTTTTACCTTGCCTCACTGTACCTTTTACATACTATCCATCTAGCATCTACCGCTTATTTTGACTACCTCTAACTATCTCCTACCTCAACTTCCTTTTTCTTACTTCCCTTAAACCCTATTGTACAAATTTGCACTGATCTAATTACTCTTACACTGACCATCTTTTATAAGATACATTTACTTGTCAGCTTTTCACTATCATGTCTCCAAGTCTTAATGCTTTTCTCATACATATCCTTCTTTTTACTACTGTTACAGCCTTTCTTTCTATATCTTACTACGTCACCTTTGTGGAAAACATCACTTTAAATGAACAAAACCTTCATCTCCAACAAACACTTCCTTCCTCTTTCCTCATCACCCTTAATCATAGTAACATAACCTGTTCCTCCAACTATATAGGACCAAAATACCATAGAATAACTCATATAACATTCTACTTAAACAAAAAGATCCTTAATATCTCACTTAAGATCCTCAAATTACTATCGTATCCCCATCACCACCTCCTCCTCCATGGTGATATTCATCCTAATCCCGGTCCCTCTACCACGTTTGAATATAATCCAAATAATTATCCTTTACCATTACATTCATCATGTACTAAAGTAGCCAACTCCCTTCTAATAGCCCACCTTAATATTAGAAGTGTCAATAACAAAATTCACCACCTCCATGCACTCCTAAACTTGCACTCATTTGATATTTTATGTCTAACAGAAACATGGCTAAAACCCTCTACTCAAGACCAGGAAATTATTCCTCCTGGCTACAACATACTTAGATATGACCGCACAAAGAAGAAAGGTATGGCGGCATAGCCATCATCTACAAATCTAACCTCCAAGTTACCCTTTATAATGAACTTCCATTAACAGACCACAAAGCTGAAATATTAGTTACCAAACTTCAGATTAGCAACAACAAATCAATCTATCTAATTTGTATGTATCTTCCCCCTGGTAACAATATTCAGAATCTAGAAGACTTACTTAGTTCCCTTTCTAATCAACTACCCCAAGAAACCATTATACTTGGGGATTTCAACATTGACTGGACAACCTGTTCATCCCAGCAGCCCACTAACCACATTAATCTCTATGGTTTCTCACAATTAATATCAACTCCAACTAGAATCCATAAATCAAAGAAGAAAGAAACAATTTTGGACTGGATCCTTATTAATAACCACCCAAGCAGCTATACCCCAGGAACCCTTCCTGATAGTATTAGTGATCATATACTTACATATGTCATTAGGAAAAAATTAAATATTCCAAATGCTCATAAAATTAGGACATCCCGCTCAAAAAGATTTTTCAACCCTGATAACTTCCTTACTGAATTGCAGGCATGTGACTGGTCGCCATTGTCACATCTTGAGCTTAATGAAGCGGTTAACTATTTTAACACAAACTTTTTGCAAATCCTTGATTATCATGCTCTTTTACGTTCTACCAGGATAAAAGCTAGGACTGCCCCATGGCTAACTAAGCAAACTAAAGAAAAAATGATCCTCAGAAATAAAATATGGGCTAAATGGAGAGCTACCAAACATCCATCAGATCACCTCCTCTTCAAACAATTAAGAAATGCCACCAAGAAAGATACTCTTAGAGATAAAAAAGAATTTTATCTTCATCTTCAACAAACTAGTCAAAAAAACCCTCAAAAGTTCTGGTCAGGTGTTAATAAACTTCTGAAACCAGGGCATTCACCTACTCCTATCCCTTCAGGCTTTAACCTTAACAATTCAACCCTGATCCCAGATGCCTTTAATAAGTACTTTACAGAAGCCATTCAAACTCTAGCTAATTCATTACCCACATCTTCTGCATTCTCACCAAATATCTCTGAAGACTCTTCTAATGCCTTTCAGATTCAACCTGTCACCTCATCTATTATTTATAAGCTTCTCAACAAACTCAAACCATGTACCCCTTCTGCTGACCAACTCCCATCTGAATACTTACAAATTGCTGCAAAAGTTATTAATCACCCCATATCCATACTGATAAATAGAACTATCTCTGAAGGAGTGATCCCAACCATATGGAAAATATCGCATATAATTCCTCTACATAAAGGGGGCTCTTCTACTGAGCTCTCCAACTTTCGCCCTATTGCTTTACTCTCCACATTAGCTAAAATTATGGAAAGATGTATACACAAACAATTTCTCAACTACCTTCTTCAAAACAAACTTCTAGCTGACTGTCAACATGGTTTCAGGCCTTTTCATAGTACTACAACTGCCCTCCTTTCCTTCTCTGACTCCATAAATAATAATCGAAACAATAATCATTTCTCCTCCGCTCTATTCATAGACCTATCAAAAGCCTTTGACATGGTTAACCATAATATACTTCTTCACAAACTCAATCTCTTTTCTCTTAGCTCACACTCTCTACAGTGGTTTAGGAGCTATCTCAATAACAGGCAACAAGCAGTGCTTTGGGATAACAACCTATCATCCTTAACCCCAGTAAATATTGGTGTTCCACAAGGATCTATCTTAGGTCCCCTTCTTTTCTCATTATTTATTAATGACCTACACTTTAATGTGCCACAAGCTACTTGTATTCAATATGCTGACGACTCCACTTTGATCTGCACTGCTAAAAATGTT